>NC_072735.1:67388256-67488961 GCF_026930045.1 Uloborus diversus | reverse complement strand
GTGTCTGTTTCAATCAGCTGGTTGTACTGCTGTCTGGTCTGCTGTCACAATAACGTCGTTTCTTTTGCTTAATTTATTTATCTTTTATAAATATTGATGCTTGGAAAAGTATCTTGAAAATTTCTCTTCTGAAGTGATAAATGTTGATGGCGATTTAGCTTTTGAGTTTATTTAATTTTTTGTAGCTATGGTAGTAAAAACTAATTGAGTAATTAGTTGAACTCCAGGTTCTCTTCCCTAAAGCTCATATAAAAAGAAGGGTTTAAAATATAATTTTATTCAAATTTACATTTTCTAGATTATGCTAAGTTTTTATGCTGATCCAATGAGTTGTTCGAATTGTTTTCCAAAAGAAACAAAAGAGTAAGGGCCTTCTTTTCATCAATA
The DNA here is from genome assembly GCF_026930045.1 of Uloborus diversus. Taxonomy (NCBI): domain Eukaryota; kingdom Metazoa; phylum Arthropoda; class Arachnida; order Araneae; family Uloboridae; genus Uloborus; species Uloborus diversus. The sequence continues at coordinate 67,488,574 of NC_072735.1, read as the reverse complement.
ATCACAACTGTACATGGGGAAAGCTATTATCGTTTGTCTCTTTTTGAAAGCAACTGAAATTAAACTCGTTTATTCATTGATATCTTTGCCAATTTATAATTTCTTGAAGAATTTTTTATTAGATTGAATCTACACATTTGGTTTGTGATTTAACTGAAAGAAATTTTGTGTATGTTGCTGAATGCGAAAAATTACATTTTTTTGCCATTTCTTTTTCCAATATTTAATACCTGTATAGCAAATTTAAGAGCCCTGCAATCATGCCTCATTAAGATAATTTTTTATCAACTTAATTTTTCTAAAAGGAGCACTCAGCTCTGACATCAAAAAGAAAAGTTTTTAACAGTTCACAGTTTCAAAGAAATAATTCTTTAATTTTTCAAATAAAAATTTTACTGCTGCAAGACATTAATTTTCTAGGGTTGCCACTGGCGACTTTTGCGACTATTTCTGATTGTAGGCGACTTTTTTGATTAAAAACGGTTTAAAAGCGACTATTTTTAAAAATTGGCGACTTTTTACAATTTTAGGTGACTTTTTGTCATATTTTGTAATATCTGTTGAAAAAAAAAAAGAAAGCGATATGGGTACATGATGTGCTCAACACGTGTGCCCAAAAAAATACTTCCTCTGTTTTAGATTTCAGTCCTTTTGCATCTTAATGTTTTCGACAATCGGAAAAAAAATTTTGACATATGCTATCTTTTATCAACTTATTTTATGTTTTATTTTTTATAAATTATAAATAAATAAATTTTTGGAAGCATGCCAACATTAAAGTTATACGTTGGGGATAATTATTTCCGCATTTGAGATTTTAATCCTCATGCATCATGTAAATATTTTTATACTTTTGACAATCAGTCGTATGTTTGATTGTTGATTAAAAATTAACAGCAGAGAGAAATACTAAACTGCATATTAAAAGAATAGAATCTAAGAATAAGAGCGGCGTAAACTTTGATATTTAAAATATTTTCTTTTCTCAAAGCACAAATATATCACAGGAGCTACTGAACTCGAAATAACTTTGAGGTATGAAGTAGAATCGTAAATGTACACTGTATTCCAAAATTACCCATTGTTTCTTTAATAGATTAAATACCCAACGTACTTTGTCCTGCATCATATTTGTCTAAAAACCTCATTCCAACAGTTAACTTTTTTTTTTTGCCAGATGCCATAAAAGTGCTTAAAAGGCTTTAGCATGATGGCGCCGATCAGGCTTGGCGCGGGCCTGTTTACATGTAACATCTTCATGATGTTACATGAAAAGTAATTTCATCGACAAATGCTTAAAATGAACTTAATGTTGAAACAAATGTTAAATCTCAGAAATTAAGTTTTGATTTTCATGTATTTACTAGATTATTAAATTATTAAAAATTATTATATGTTTTAAGATGTTGTATTGTGTGATTGTGTTGAGCGATGTAGCTTTGAGTTAGCAAATTAAAGAAAGATTATTGGTAAAAACAACTTCACGGATTTAAAATGCAACTCAACTGTTCCTCTGAGGAGACTATTTAGGCGACTATTTTTGGAATTTCAGGCTACTAAAGCAACTATTTTCAAGTAAAATTTTGATGGCAACACTAATTTTCTAATGGATAGATTGGATTTTGATTTGAATTTACTCAGTTTCTAGCATAATTTATAAACATTACTACTAACTATAATTAACACTAAACATTAAAAACTTTGTTTAAAAAAACAATGACTATTGAAATATACTTGGAATTTGTATGCATTTAGCGTACAAAAAACAAATTAGGTAAACACACTGGTAGTCTCCCAATGGATTCAAATGTGCAGGAGGTATTACCTCCTGCACCAGAGGCGTAGCTAAACCCGACTTTCGGGGGGGGGGGGTCTTCTTTTACATATATATATATATATATATGTGGGTGTGTGTGCATATGTAAATTTTTTTAGTATTAAAAAAATAAGAGAGAGGTGAATCTTACATACTTTGGAATGGGGTGCTCCAATTCCGATACTTGTGTCAAACAAAACAAAAGCAAAGAATTTTTTTATTTTTTTAATGTTATGGAAAATTCAACTTTTTTTTCTTTTCCCTCCATTTAATTTAAGGTGAAATTTTCTAGCAACGTCTTGTCAAAACCAGTCTATCCAAATCAGGGGGAAAACAAACATCTGATGAGCGTGTTCCGTTCATTTCAGAGTGACTGCTTAATTTAGAGGCTGACACATCTACAAAAGCTGGCATCCCTGAAAGCTAATTGATACTTCCATTTCCGCCTGTAAACTGGATGTTTAACTTTCAATCCCATCGGTGGTCAGACTATAAAGACTATTTTTACTAATTGATTTGCACTAAAAGTATGAAATAAAATTTAAAAAAAAAAAGACTTCTTGAATTATAACCCGCAAAAAATGAAATTGCTTTTCATATTGTTATATTTATATGTTGCTCTTTATGTATTTACATTTATGCTAATTCTAAAGCAGTTAATAAAGTTTGAATAAAAAAAGTTAGGAAAGAAATATAGGCGGTAGAAAATTATTCGCTCAAATGCATACCATCTGTTCTCCTCTCAAGTTTTATTTTTAATTTTATTAGCTGCTTTAGAATTTACATAAATATCTATTTGAGAGAGCAACAGCAATTTTCAGGTATTATAAACAGAAGTCTTTTTTATTTTCTACTTTTTAATCCAAACCAAGCTAATAGAAATAATCTAGATTCATTTTGTTTTTGAAAATTTTATTCATGTAATACTATGCAGTTTTTCTTTTGAATTAAAATAAAATTACCTTCAGAAGGGTCCAATGGGACTAATGCTTCTTTGCAGACTGTACTTCGTTTTCTTCAGACAACGTTAACCTTCTCTTTTTAGAGAAATCCTTTTCGTCATTTTAATTTTTTTCTTTGGGTTTAAAAAAGGTTGTTATCGGTTTTGCTCGCTTCATTATGCAACAAATTTCACTTAGAATGTACTATTTTAAACAGACTGTACGTTTGCAAAAGAATACGCAGTAAATACTGGCTGAAAAATCAATGTGATTGCAATGGATACTCTGGTTAGCAAAGGTCGTTTTGACTATCACCTATGACACACACGAGACCAGACCAGCAAAAACCTCTATTGTCTCGAATTCCAGTTGTGCTATCATTTTCGGATTCGAAGCCCAATGATCTTTAAAGCAGCAAACAAAAACATTTTCTTTAACTCAGAAACAGAGGAATTGTCTTCAAGAGTTGAGGAGGCAGTGGAAAAAAGGGAGAAACGCGTTCCACGAATAGGCTTTCCAGGAAGATTAACCAAAGGACAGTCGTTTCACGTACTTTCTTGGAAGAGTATAAGGGGTGAAATTCACAGGTTTGACATGCAAGATGAGCATTTCAAGTTCATGGTTAAAGGTCATTCAAGTTAAAAGCCATTTCGCTCTGTTATCTGGATTAATACTGTTCTTTGGTTGCTCTCTTTCTTAAAATTGTGATTCCTTAGAAAATAAGAGTAAAAAAGAAAGTATAAGTTTTTTTCAAGTGATGAAAAAAGGAAAATCGTAGAATACTGGCCAAGTTAGATTTGCAGCAATTACTAACCTCAAAAGGATCAATAATGAATCCAAAAAAAAAAAATCAGAGGCCAAAAGCAATGAAAGACTTTTTCTTGAAAAAGATATGCTTAAAGTTTCTTTTACTGTCAAAATGATTCCTTAAACTCGCAAATAAAGCACTTAATAATGTAATAATAGAATAAATACCTAACGAAACTAATAAAGAGGAATTTTAATCAAAAGCCCATATTGTCTTCAGTATTGATTTCAAATTTTCGCCATCATATTTCAAATTTCTATAAAAAGTTTCTTAAAGCCCCCATATTTCAAAACCTCTTTATCTCGATTTTTTTCTTTAATGTGAAATTCGAAATATACAGATTCGACTGTATGCAATATTCCCACTGCGCGGCTCATAAAATTAAACATATTTAACAATTTGCAGAATATATGACAAACAAAGGCTGCATATACGTGGATTTAACAAATCAATCTCATTTCTAAAGCGAAGTGTCAAATTTCACTCATTTATCAAAAAATTGTCTCAGCAGAGGGAGGCATCTTTATGCTTGAGGGTCACACATGGAGCAGATTTTCAATGGCATGGGGGGGGGGGGGGGGGCGCTAAGTGAATTTTTGACCTTTGTTACTCAGAAAAAAGTCGTTTTGACTTTTCTTCTTTTTTTTTCTTTCTCTTCCCTCTTCTTTTTCTCTTTTTTTTTGAGACGAACGTTTCGGGGGGGGGTTGTTCCCAAAACCCCCCTTTAGCTACGCCCCTGTCCTGCACATTTAAATTCATTGGGAGACCAGGAGACCAATTTTTTCAAATATAAACCATGAAGTGGCCACAACCCATCTGTTTACCTTAAGGCACCTTTTCTACTACAAAATTCTTTTGAGAAAGTTTTTTCTCTGGAGGAACCTAGCCCCATCAATGAAATAGGGGGGGTGGGCAGTCTTGCATAATATAGACGAACGCGCGAACAGCGTTCGCAGAAAATTTTTGACTCAGCAGAATTTTTTTTTAATCTGCTAACGTTAATTTAAAAAATATATATATAAAGGAAAATTTTTTTAAATCTTAGTTTTTTCTGCTAAAGCCTTTTAAAGCACATTTGTGAAAAAAATTAAGGGTTTTGGCAGTTTTCTTCAGTTGGTGAAAAATAAGCACAAACTGTATGTTATTGTAAAAAAAAAATTTTAAAGCACTTTTTTTTTGTTTCTTTTATATTTGAATATAAATATATTTCTTTACTAGCCGCCTTCGGCGACCAACTGGTCCGCCTTTTTAAGCCAGGGTTGCCGCCTTCGGCGGCTGCATAGACAATTTAGCGACGGTATTAATCAATGTTTTTCTCTATATATCAATATTATCATCTGCCTTTTTACGCCAATGCAGCCGCCTTCGGCAGCTGTTTAAATAAGTTTCGTGGCGGTATCAATCAATCTATATCTATATCATTATTAATTTAAATAAAATATTTTCTAGATCTATTCTTGTCGAAAAATAACAAAAAACACTTTCACTTTTACTTGAAAGCATTGTTTTTTCAAAGTCATGGTGTGTGTGTGGGGGGGGGGAGGCATTGACACCCCGTTGAAGTTCTTTAAATAATGGGCATGTCTCTTTCTTGCTCTCCATCTACTATATCGACCTCTGCATTTGTCTATCTATCTATCTATCCATCTATACAATCTATGCGTATCTACCTATGACAGTAATTAACAATGTTTTCAAATCGTAGCGGCGCTCCCCCCCCCCCCCAACCCTGGTTGTTGTTCCTTAAATAACGGGTTCTGCCTATCTTTCACTGTACATCGACCTGTAGATTTATCTTTCTCTATATCCATGGAAATTTACCTCTGATAGTAACAATCTCTTTTCAAAAAAAAAAAAAGAAGAAAAGAAAAAAAGTATTAATTCGAGAACAAAATTTAAAAAAAAAAAAAAAAACATTTTTTGTACACTCAATGTATATCTATCTACCTATTCGATCCATCTCTAAATTTTCTCATCTACCTCTATTTATTTTGATCTAACCTCCAATCTTATTCCCTAACAAAAAGAAAATCATGCAAAAAAAGCGCGCTTACTTATTCATTAAAATGCACAAAAAATTGATTTCTTTGTGGTACCCGGAGTTTGCCAAAGTATAAAAATCATTGTTTTTATTGAAATTATAAAAAAAAAAAAGTGACTGGGACCAAAACGATCCGATGTAGTCCGTCTGATTAACCGAAATCGAATGTTTAGCAAAACATCTGGGGGTGGGGAGAAACAAATGAAATACCTGGAAAGAAAAAAAAAGCGAATGAATTCTTCGAAGGAAAGGAAAAGAAAAAAGCAAGTTACGCACTTCAGTTAGATCACGTGGTTGCGTTACGTTATTTTCGAAGCGGTCAGCGGACAGCAGATCTTCGGTGAAGCGATAGCTCATATCTTCGTTCTGCCTTTAAAAATTGTAAAAAAAAACTTTTGAATATTTTTGAAAACTTTTTTTTTCTGTAGAGGGCGAAATGTTCTGGCTACTACATAGTAAAATTGTAGAAAAGCAGTTATTATATTTTTCACGGGATGCGTTTAGAAAAAAATTAAACCCAGAAAAAAATGCAAAATAAAGGTTTTTCAAAAATTCTTAAAAAATATAAAAATTGATCTATCTTCAAAAAAAATTTTTTTCATCATATTTAAAATTAAATTTCGGACACTATAGTGCAAAAAATATTTGTCTGGCGCGATTGGTTCGGGGTCTGTGAGGTTAAAAGTACTAAAAATCTCATAAAACATTAAATAACTTTTTTTCTAATTAAAATATCAAAAATCGAAGCCCGAGGTGCACAACTTCAGCAAAAACTACACCTGTATACCAAATTTCATCTTTCTAGGCCTTACCGTTTTCCCGAGATGCGCGCCACACACACATACACACACAAACATCTTATTTTATTATATGTATAGAAGATTTAGAATAATAAAAAAAAAGGTAATTCTTTACTTTAGCCTTTTTTCTACTTGCATACTGACACAGTTAGTAATATATTCCAAAAAATAACACTAGTGTACTATTTAGCCTGTTTTGCAATGTGACCTTTCCAGGGCTGTGGAGTTGGAGGGGAAATGACCGACTCCAGGAGTTGAGAGCCTTTGACTCTGCAAGCATTGGTAGAGTTGCAGACTTTGAGGGAAAATGAAAAACTCCGACTGTTGGAATTTTACACCTTTGATCCCAAAATCAGTCTGACTCTGCAGTCCTGGTTTTACTCCCTTCATTCAGAGTAAAAACGGGTTGCAAATTTTCAGAAAATATCATAAATATGATGTTAAAATGTTTAATCCATCATTTCAAAGATCAGCTAGGGAGTATATTTATGATGGCTGTTGTGAGAAAAACCTTCCCTTTGGAGAGGTTATCTCACAATGACATTGAACATATTCAGCTGGACATCCTAAGAAGGACAGTCCCGATTCTTTCTGAGGATCACATTGCCGAAAATGCATAAGGCTTCTAAACAAAAATAGTATTAGGTCGACAAGATATCTCGTCCATTTAACATGTAATCCTGGGACTGTGTAACCGCATGGGGGTTAAAGCAGCACTTTGCTTTAATGGGTGTCAATAAGGATCCAACTGTCTGGGGCTGCCCCTTTCTTGAAGAAACTATTACTCACATCATGTGTGATTCTGAAGTTTTTTTTCCCCCATAGGTTTGAACACCTTGGTAGTCTTTTGCTTGAACCATAGGTGATTCATAACATTCCTATTAGGTGTTTGTTGAATTTTGCTTTAGCTATTGTTCTGTTTTAATACTTCTCTGTTTGGGGACTAGTGCAGTAGATCTCTGGTCGCAGTGCTTGGTTCAGTTGAACCCCCCTTTCTCTCATTTCATTTCAAAGATCAGCCAAAAGAATTAAATAAATTAAAAAAAAGAAGGAAATAGAAAATGGTTTTGACAGTTCAGATAAATGTATCAATTTGAATTGTGTCTTTTTGGTGCATGTATTTACTTGCTATGAGTCTTTGATCATAAGTTGATATTAATTCCTTTTATTTATTTTCTATAATCTCTACTTAATTCTAAAAGTTCAAATTTAACTTGATTCTTTATATTTTTTTTTTTTTTTTGTTTCTTATAAAAAAATTATGCTTCTGAGGAAAATTATAAATATTTGCATCTTTTCTTTTGTTGTATTCAAAGAGTATATAGCATTTGTATTATGGATTTTCCAAACTTAAAATTTATGTACACTTCAATAAAACTAGTACATCTAATACAAATACAAATGTGACGACCAGCAACAGGCTCTGGGCCCAGCAAGGCTGGTCCTAGTCAATTAATTAGTCCCCAATGAAAATGAATGGCCCTCTTAAAGCTATCCACTCCCTTGCTCATTACCGCCTCTTCCAGTAAGCTATTCCAAGTGCCCACAACCCTGCTAAAGTAGTAGTTTTTCCTGATTTCCAAGTTAGCCTGAGATTTAAATAGCTTAAAACAATGACCCCTTGTCCTGCTTTCCCCACAAAAATTTAATCCATTTACATCTTTCATTTTGATAAATTTAAATAACTGAATCATGTCCCCACTGACTCTCCTTTGCTCCAGGCTATACATGTTAAGCCTATTAAGTCTGGTATCATAATCTAAATCTGAGAGTCCGCTTACTAATTTAGTTACCCTTCTTTGAACCCTTTCCAATACAAAAATATCTTTCTTCAGATAAGGCAACCAAAACTGAACAGCATACTCCAAATGAGGTCTTACTAAACTCTTATATAAAGGCAGAAGAACTTTCTTAGATTTGTTTGAAATAGATCTAATGATAAACCCAAGCATTTTGTTGGCTTTGTTACTAGCAATACTGCACTGTTGACTAAACTTGAAGTCCCGATTAATAAAGATACCCAGATCCATAACATTTGCTGCCTGATTTATGACTGAACCCTGTAAACGATATCTCATACACTTATTTCCATGACCTAAGTGTAGCACTTGACATTTCCCTACATTAACTGCCATACCCCATTTATCTGCCCACTTAGTAATATGATCTAAATCCTCTTGCAGCTGTTTTACTTCTTCTTCATTTTCGACAATCCCCATAACTTTTACATCGTCAGCAAAACAATTCATGCTTCCAGAAATATTTTCATTGATGTCATTCATAAATATAATAAACAAAAGAGGCCCTAACACTGATCCCTGAGGAACCCCACTTAAAACATCACTCCAATTAGAATGATTTCCTCTCACAACTACTCTTTGCTTCCTACCAGTAAGCCAATTTCTAACCCAAAGTAAAGTTTTTCCTCCTATTCCTATGTCAGCTAACTTGCTGAGAAGAGCAACATGTGGTACCTTGTCAAAAACTTTTTGAAAATCAATATAAACAACATCCACACATTTTTTGTTATCTAAAGCTGAGGTAACCTTGTCGTAGAAATGCAATAAATTAGTAGTACAGGATTTACCTTTCCTGAAACCATACTGCAAACTAGTCAACAGAATATTAGTCTCTCAGAACTTCATGATCTTAATTTTGATCAAAGTTTCAAAAATCTTACAAATCACCAAAGTCAAACTTGCAGGTCTATAATTCCCAGCAATACCTTTAGACCCCTTCTTGAAGAGTGGCGTTATGTTAGCCAGTTTCCAGTCCTCTGGCACCGTCCCCGAGTTATAAGAAGCATTGAAAATATTCAAAATAACATCCACGAAAAGAAAATCTCAGTCCATACAGGGGACTGGAGTCTCAGTCGGTAATGATACTTCCGCAGGTTCACCTACGGAAACCTTGTTACGACTTTTACTTCCTCTAAACGATCAAGTTTGGTCATCTTTCCGGCACTTCGGCGCGACCCGAAAGCCGCTCCGAGCGCCAGTCCGAAGACCTCACTAAATCATTCAATCGGTAGTGGCGACAGGCGGTGTGCACAAAGGGGTGTAATACGTTTTAATATTAGTCATTCAACATTTAGGTGTAAATACAATATTACTCTCTAAATGAGGGTCCTGAATATCTCTCCCACTATTTAATCTAATCATTCGGTTTTGATGGTTTTTAACTATTTCCATACATAAATCTTATACTTTTCTACATTTTCCTTTCTTGAAATTTTGCTTTCTTTGCAGAAAAAACTAAAACTTACCCAATATTGTGTAAGACAGCTATAATTAATTTATTATTAAAATTTTAGGATGAAAAAAGGACGGGGGGGGGGGACTGAATTCATGCAAAAAAGAAGTTTTGAGCAGTATGAGTATCAAAAACCATGATTAATTTACTAAACTTGAATTTTTTTTAACCCTTTACATTTCGAACCAAAATTGTTCAACAAAGATAAACATTAGGTACAATTTCAAATACAGGTCTATTGTATTAGAAAACGTCGTATAATTTCGAAAAAATTTTTTTTACCTTATTCTCCAAAGGTTTTCAGTTATCAATTATAATATCATAGCAATCAAAAATTACTTAATTATTTATAAAAAGTTGATGTATTTTAGTTCAGTTCAAGCGGGGAAAATTTTGTAGTTCTTTTTATATTCAAAGTCACAATGAGGTAAAAATGCTTGTCTTAATTTTTCCCACGGAACATCTTCAGTTTCGGCAGTATTCGTCTGCTGTTTTTTTTTCATAGTCATTATGACGTCTTCTTCCAAAATCATTTTCTCAGAATCAGCTGATTTGAGCTGAACACTCGAAATCTGTAAATAAGGCTCCTTGAAATCTGCAGCTCTTTCACGCATCGGCAAATGCTTATTCGCTTTACCAACCGAAAGCGAAGAAGGTCCCTGATATTGATATCCAGTAGAAACAACAGCTGGTGCTGAACCTTTTTTCTTAAGCCTAATCATATTTACTCGTTCTATCACCAATTGAAAAGGTATTTTATTCGGTACAGATGGTTCTAAAAGAAGTTCCATTTCAGAACAAGATGAGATACAGGATGCGTAAATGCTAACAGCCCTATGAAAGGGCTCTAACAATAACATTTCAAGTTTCTTCTTCAATGGAAGAAGATACACAACATTTTTCATTATCAAGTCTTTGAATTTATCACTGATTGGACGTATATTATAAGAATTTACCAGAGACTGAAAACTATTATGAGTTTGTGCTTCATATAAAAAAGTCTTAGAAATATCAAGATATTCTTCAAGACAAGAATTTAGAGTTCTGGTGTATCTCTTGCTGTTTTCTTTTTTATTATATCTTAATACAAAATCTGCCACTTCTGTGTCGAATATGTTAACTAATTTAGTATAAAACATATTAAATAGGCAATCCGCAGGGTTTCTGGAATTATGAATAACCTTTTCTATAAATGGATCTTCGAAAATGTTTCTTAATCCTTTGTCAAAGCAAGCACTTTTTAACGAATTTATATCAAATATGAAGGTATGAAGAGGAGTTGTAATACTGATCCAAGTAATGATACCATTACGCTTTATTTTAGGACCTTCAAACGATACACCAATAACCAACTCCTTCTTTATGCAGTCAATTATTTTCATAAATTCACTATCAATATCCTCAACAATTATTAAATCAGTAGGCAACAATTTTTGAAAATTTTCAGGAGGGACAAATACATATTTTTCTTCACTTTTCTCAACATGTTCCCCCTCATCTACACTCTGAGACGCACATTCACTGTCAGAATAATAAACATGTGAAGTTGTATACTTTTTTGCACTTTTTTTGTACTGGTTTACAGTTGAATAATAAAGATTGTCAAGCTCAGTTTCATTTGTTCCTTTGGCGGTCAGCACCGCATAAGATTCAATTTCATAGTCATAAAAAAACAACGTTCCCATAAACTTTCTATCTGGTAAGAGGAATGCCCTGTTCAATTTTAATCGAGAAAATTGTCTATTAACATGAGACACAATACCTTCGTATTGTCCATCACTAGTTTTTAAACTCACTTTGTTCCCTATATTTTCATAAAAGTCATTGATTATATCCATTTTATAAGAGTAAATAAAGTAACGCTTATACACGAGACAAAAAATGCAGGTTAAGAAAACTACAATAACAAAATAGTTTACGTATTTTTGACATTTACATATTTTGTTTACATCTCGTTTCGTTGCTACGAATGGTTACTGGTTAGATCTCGAACCTGAGACTTGTGACGTTGACAGTTCACGTGTCCACCGCGTTGCATCAATGCTGCCATCTATTGAATAAATATATACAAAAAGTCGAAACAAAACAATATATGGTTTCCAGTACGCGTAGCGTTGCATCCTCGTAGGCTACGCCAGTACAGATAAGCAATTAAAACCAAACCACCTAATGGCGGGCCTGAGCTAATGTAATGATGGCCATAATCGAGATCTTTTGAAATCGAGAACTCGAGCAATTGATAATTAAGATCTTTCAAAATCGAGTACTCGAGCGATTGATAATCGAGCCATTTTATGAAAGCGAGAACTCGAGTGATTGACAATCGAGATTTTTCGAAATCGAGCGATTGACTTCTCGATTACTTTGAATCGAGTTCTCGAGACGTTTGAATCGAGTTCTCGACTAGTTCAATCATTTTCTGATCTTTTCCGGAATTGAGTTGACTTTTATCATTGGCGTCGTCAGCTGAAATTTATTGGGGGGGACCATTCTGACTATCATTTTCAAGTTGCATTAAGAAAAACTCGTGTATATATATATATATTTATATATATATATATATATATATATATATATATATATATATATATATATATATATATATATATATATATATATATATATATATATATATATATATATATATATATATATATATATATATATATATATATATAATGGGTTTACATTTAATACAATATTTTAAACTGGTACATCTTGATTCACATAATTACACAATAAGAAAAAAAAATTAAATACCAACAAATACATTTTTTCTAGACTGCACATGGGATACGAATATCCGTGCTATTTTTTTGTGATCAATTTCGTCCAAGATGTTTTTGTGAATGTAGCATAAAGCAACATGATTCAACCGCTTTTGTGTCATAGTCGACCTTAGATACCATTTCAACTTTCTCAGCGCACTGAAGCTTCTTTCAACTTTACACGACGAAGGGCGGCACACCAAGAGTAGCCGCACCAAATTTTCAACATTTTGAAACAGTAGACAATTGAATCAACCGTTCTTAATGAATGAAATCAGTAAAAACGAAATCCAGCTCTATTGAATCAGCCGCTTTATGGAATCAAAGCTGTTCAGAACAAAATGTGACTCATATAAACCGCGACAACTGTATAATTAAATTTTTATATAAGTGATAAACCCTGCAGCTCTAAGTTCTTGGCACAAGTTAGATTCGAAGGAGTTTAATTTGATGTTTTTTAATTAAAAAATTAAAGTATATAATTCACCGTTATGACATTCACGAACCTACGAAAAACACAACTACAAAAATAAAATAAGACACAAATAATTAAGCTCTCATAATATCATATTTTAATAATGCTACCTTTTAAAGTATTTTCATAATTTTTTCAGGATTTTTGTAACAAATGCACCAGAATTTTGCTTTTTTGTTGAATCCTCCATACACTCAATGCATATGAAACCAAAAAACAACAAAAACCATGCCCATGTTATTTCATTAATTTCAAATTTCTCAAAGTCAGCAGGGAAAGTGCCCCTCCTGATCCTCTTTAAGTGACAGCACACCTCACAGATTGAAAAGTACTGGCCTACACAGAGAACAAACAGCATTTGGTGTATAATTGAATTCTGATCAGCGGACGATGAGGAAGAGATAGAGAAATGAATTGCTTTTTTCTGACACGTGACAATAAGTTTTAAAATGGTTATTTCAATAAAATTTGTTCAGTAAAGCAGGATTATTAATGGATAATTTTCTGTTAAGCTTTAATAACTAAAAGGAGCATTATTTATTCCATTAAAATTTATAAAAGTTGAAACATTTCAAAAAAAAAAAAAGAGAGAGAAAGTTGAACGCATTAGCTCCCATAGGACTCATAATGTCAAAATTTTGACTGTAAAGCATACCTGATTAGCAGGCATTCAGGGGCTACTCGATAAGAGGTCACTGTGAACTTTCATAAACTTTCCTTTCCTAGAAAATTTTTTCTGACGAATCTTCAAATTTCGAGTAGTTTTTTGCGAAATATTGCATTAAAAATATATTCTCATTTGATGTAGTGATGTGGGTAATTAGGAATTTCATTCGGAAAATCGAGAAGTAACCCCACCTGAATAGTATAAAATCGGGGAGCCCCTGCATGTATTACACTCAACAGAATGGTACTTACCTATCACGATCTTTTGATTTTTTGAAGGTGGTTCCGTGGATGTTGATGATGATTCAGTTGTTAAAAATTGCTAAGGTTCATTTGATGTAGAAGGTTTGCTACATTTTCCCATTTCAAGCCACCTCTCCATATTCGTAATCGAATATGTAAAAAAAAAAGCATTTTTACCAAAATAGGAGCGCTCTTCAGTTCACCTACTCTCAAGGAGACCAAAAGACCACATGAAATTATCTTTATTTTTGTCGGAACGTCCTTTTATTTCTGTCTTTTTTTTTTTCTGGTCATCTTGCGCTTCTTTTTTCGTTGGTCTATCGGAAGTGACATCACAGTATCCATCGTTATGCTGGCTTACGATTTGCTTTTGAAATTGCACGTTAATTTTTAGACTCCTCCTCTTTTTTTTTTCTGTAACGTAACGCTTTTTTGGTCAAATTTGAGATGCCGCAAACACATTTGAGAAACCGCGCTTCGGTAAGGTACTTTGAAGCCACGTGTTGAATAATGTCAAACAATGACACGTCTCCTTTCCCTTTCTACCCCAAACTTAACCTTTGACCAGCTAAGTGGTCTTCTAAATTTTTGTGCATCCTTTGACCAGGGTGTTGTTACCAGCTGCAAAAAACCGCCAAAGAAGTCTGGTGTCTCATTTTGTTTGGGAAACATCGGGGTCGCTATAAATTGAACCGAATCGACGAAACAAACACTGCAAAACTTGAAACAGAAACCTGGAAGCGCCGAGAAACGAGATAAGAAAGAAAGGGGCAGAAGCTCGTCTGTTGACTTATTAGCACGAGAGTCGTAAAAAAGGGGGAGGGGTGCATATACGCTGGAGACTCGACTATGGATGGTTGACATTGCACTCGGGAGAAGGTATCCCCTTTCTAGCATCCTTCACTAAAGCTAGTGTGCGTAGAGCAGAGCAATAATTTGTCAATGAAGTTCACTTTCCGACTTTCCGTTCACTATACACATCACATATTTTGTTTTTTTTAGTTCATTTTTTTTCGATGTTCATTTCGTTTTATTTGATATGAATTAAACATGGTAAATTATATATTACGCAACTGTTTAAAGTCTTCAAAGCAAAAATAATTTCCCCAAAATAATGAATTTCATCTTGACAATTATCGAGGGGGTCCGATTTTCAAATATTGAGAGGGTCCGGTCCTCAAATATTGGGGGGGGGGGTCCGGACCCCTTGCCCCCCCCCCGGCCGCGACGCCCATGACTTTTATAGGGGTTTCGACAGAAAAAAGTGCTGGGGGGAGGGGGAGATCAATGGCACAGCCTACGCTTTTAAATTTTTTAGGGACGGTTTTTTCATAAAGACCTTTTTGTTTCATTTTCTGGGGGGGGGGGTCTCTTTTCCTAAACGGATACTTTGTAGCAATTGAGAAGCTGTGCCATCATCCTGCGGGGGTGGGGGGACGCCCTAGACTTTTATAACAGTTGAGTTCGCGAGTTGTTTTTGAATGAGTGGAGGGGGGTGCAGCCATTAAGCCTGTCATTTGAGGGGTCAAGAAGGGGCGACCCCTCCTGGCTTTTAGAAATTATCATATACATGAAGTTTTTGCAGTTATATGCATTGCGTGCTCCTTCTCTGTTGTAAAATTTGAAATAATGGGCCTGAAGCGGTCATGACGCATAAGTAGCCATTGAAACTTCAATTTATGGGGGGCAATTGCTCTCGCCCACTTCCTTGAAAAATTCTAGGTTTTACATTCATGTGGGCCTAGTTTTTGTTGTTTTCCTTTTTAAAATTTGCATTGAGTAGTTATTGATACGTTTTATAGATTGAGCCTGGTTTAGGAGGTCAATTTAACAGATTTTAGATTTCATTTGGGGTTTTCATTCCTTGGGAGATGCAGGTTCGACGAGAGGCCATGCTAGCTCATCAGAAACTATGGGCCCGGCCTTTGGAAGGCTCGGCTTGGAATCGAATTAGTTTAAATTTTGTGGGATTATGCGTAACGGTTAGTAAACTGGCAATCGGCGACTGTCGGTGGCCCTCAGAGGATGCTCCGTAGCGTTTGAGGTGGTGCGCCTCACTCTTTTTGTGAATCGGGTCGATGTCTGGAATTTATTTCACATTTTGAATGATTCATTCGAACGGTTGTATCTTCAAATAAATGATTCTTAGTTATCACGTGACTCTTTGCATGACTCTGAGCATAGGCGTCGGAAGCGGGGGAGCTGGGGGAGCTTGAGCTCCCTCTATAATATTTCAGACCGGCTCAGCTCCCCCGGGAAAATCCTAACCGTATAGCTTTTTGCAGTACATTGTCTATCTCAAACCTGATTTAAAAAATGAAATCTACCTTTTTTAGGAATTTCCACATAATAACCAACAAAGAAAGGGGAGAGATGGAGTGGTCAGTACGGTCTATAATATTTCAGACCGGCTCAGCTCCCCTGGGAAAATCCTAACCGTATAGCTTTTTGCAGTACATTGTCTATCTCAAACCTGATTTAAAAAATGAAATCTACCTTTTTTAGGAATTTCCACATAATAACCAACAAAGAAAGGGGAGAGATGGAGTGGTCAGTACGGTCTATAATATTTCAGACCGACTCAGCTCCCCCGGGAAAATCTTAACCGTATAGCTTTTTGCAGTACATTGTCTATCTCAAACCTGATTTAAAAAATGAAATCTACCTTTTTTAGGAATTTCCACATAATAACGAACAAAGAAAGGGGAGAGATGGAGTGGGTAGTACGGTCAGTACATTTGTGTTTCCCTCTTTTCAAACCTCTCGATTCTCGGAAGAAAAAGAAAAGTATTAAAGACAAGTTATCTACATAGGGGTGTTTTCCGCCCTCTCCACTTTGAGCTCGTCTTTCGCAAGTGTATTACACATTACACTGTAGCTCAGTTTAATGTTCTTAGTTTTGCATGCCATTTGTATCTCACACTTCCACTAAAAAGGGATAATCGTGAGCCAGTTTTGTATTTAAATATGAAGGTGCTCCAGACACGTAGTAATACTGAGTAGTCATATAATATTTTTGTTTATTGCAACTATCAAAAAAAAAAAAAAAAAAAAGAAAGAAAGAAAAAAAAATAAAGAAAGAAAAAAAAAACAATGCAGAGGAAGAAAAGAAAAAAAGTCCAATTTACAAACAAATTTATTTAGCATTTTTATCCATCGTATGGTCTGAATTCGCGCTTTAAAGACATAAATTCCGAAAAATTTCCAGGGAGGGCATTCGAACATTTTCTCTCCTTAACATTACCAAAGACCGTCTAAACTACGTTTTTAGAACTAAGATTTCGGAAATTTTCCGGGGCTGAAGCCCCAGGACCCCCTATTGATATGTGCTCATCTTCGAGAACTGACCGACCCCCTTCAAAAAAACCAGAAGTTTTATCACCTCCTTCTCTCAATATACTATTAAGGCGGTGAGAAGCAAGAGGATGTAAGTAGCAAAATTAAAAATTTGGAGTTAACCAGTACAAATAGTAGAGGAACCTTTCCTCTGTCTTGGGGTGAGAGATAATCATAGAAGCGCCGGTTGGTTCTGCTGTACAGCATGATTTAGAAAAATATCAATGAAGGCTTACCTGAGACGTTATCTTTAAACGCGTTTTGCTCAAAACTTGAAGATATCCACTTACATCCCTTTGTTTCTCACTACCTCAATTTATATATTAGATATGATTGAAAATATTACTGGGAAAGAGAGAGGAAGACGAAAGGATCGACAATCATTTCAAATAAGAAATTTTTTTCACGTGCTCCCCCCCCCCCTTCCCCGCCAAAAAAAAAATCTGGTGGCGCTACTGCTTCTGTCCCTTGAATCCCTATCAGGAGCCCCAGCTCCCCCTACGTTTATATACTTCCTACGCCTCTGACTCTGAGTGCTGAAGAAGTTAATAATGTAAACAAATTGGGGAATTAGTGCGTTTGGCTCTGCGCAAATGGGCTCATTTGTTCTTGTTTATTACTTTTTTTTTTGAATTAGTCAGATGATTAATATATGAGGAGGGAGGGAGGGTAAAATATTTCTCTCTGTGTTTTTTAAAGGATTGGTACTCCCGATGCATTAGAAGTACGGGTGTGACGTATGAACGTGGCTGATTATTTTGTTTCTTTCTTGATTCGCTTTGTAACTATTCTTGTGTGCGTATCATTTATTTTCACGTGCATAACTTCTAATAATGTCTTATTCCGCAGAAATGCAGATTTTAAATATCTGCTGGCTTTTCATTTTGGGCATCCGCAGGAATGCATAATATGAAAAGCAGATTTTATTCGGTTTTCAAATCATTCGAAAAAGTCGCACGATAATGAACATTAGACAACAAACAATATAATACAGGGATTCCCACAAGAGGGGAGGGGGCAGTCCATGGCGTATACCGGCTATTAAGTTTTGATGGGGAGGGGGGTAATTTCAGAGGGCTTTTGGTCTTTCTTTAAAAGGCTCTCGTTCTGGAGGTTCTCCGTCGCATTTGATAGCTGGATGATATCGTCCTCAGTGGGATGGGTACACCTGCATTATAAACACTTTGCGTTTAAACGTTACATAAACGGTTTAACATGGTGGCCTGCCACAGCGTTAATAACTGTTTTAAGCGTCCCGCCCAATCGGGGGGGGGGGGAAACTGAGAAGCAATTTTTCTATTCTAAAAGCATATATGATGACAGAGGTGTCCGTTCGTCTTTGTAAGCAATGGCATCCCCCTTGAAACAATAACCTCCCCCCCCCCCTTTCCAAGAACGATAGTCCCAAAAAGAATCTAAGACTCAAAAATTTCCATTACCTGGTTTGTGCCATATCGTCTCACCCCTCGCGAGCACCTCTGCAAATGAATCATTCGAAAAGTAAACCACTTTAGAGCAAGGACGGATACAAGGGAAGGTCGATGGGGACGAGCGCTCTTCCCTTGAGGGTCCCTGCTCCGGCATTTTTTCCGAATTAAGGCCCTAAAACGAAAGTGTTGGCCATTCTTCATATGACGTGAAGGGAAAGAATGGAAACCATTTGGAATTGAAGTTTTAAAAAGACAATTTTGGACAATCTTTGGTGATGTTAGGGGAAGGAGTTTGGAGGACTTTCCTGGGCATATTTCAAAATTTAAGTCTTAAAGACGCGATTGTACACATCTCAAGTAGTTTAGGGAAAGAATGGGTTGGTTTAGTGACTTTCCTCTGGAAATTTTTGGAAACAAGATGAAAAAAAAAAAACGCAATTTTAGACGACTTTTAATGATAAAAACATGATGCTTCGAAACATTCCTCAAGAGTTGTTACGAAAATTAAATTTCTGAAACGGAATTTTAAAATAACTGCACTGAGGAAAAAAAGAAAGAAATAGTAGATTCGGGAACCTCCAGGGCTAAACCTCTGCATTTTAGTTGCTTTAAATAAAAATGACGTGAATTCCCCCCCCCCCCCCAGCAAGTGGACATCAGATACGTAGGTAAAGTTAAAAAAAATATCGCCCCGTCCATGAAAAAATTCCTGGAGCTGCCCTTACTCTAGAGGTTAGTTCCATTTCTCTGTGGTGCAGTTGAGGGAGGCTGTAGGATGGTGGTGTGACCTCAGATTTTTTGCTAAAGTTTTCCCTTTTTTAGTTTAAATATATTTAAAAATTTTTTTTTTCAATTTCAAACTTGTCAGTGTCGCCCGAAAACCCGCCCATATTATCATTACTCCCACATTTAATAAAAAAATATATATTTGATCTTTTAACTGCCAAGCTCAAAACAGTACGGTAAGCATTTCTCTACATTTTATTTTCACCACCACCACCGGAGCACACACTTTTCACTTGTCACTCCAGCGTCCCCCGTACCTGCCACTATTTGTGGCTTCACCAGTTGGATGGGACCCTGAAGACAGCTCTGATTTTTGAATCAGACCAGAAAACGAAAAAAACCATGGTGTAGCACCCCCCAGAGGTATCGATTCACTTGGAGAACTTTGTGACCACGAGCGTATTTAACGACCCCCTAGTCGTCACCATTAATGAAGACGGTGGACGACAAGCGAGGATCGAACCCGAGACTCTCCGGTCACAAGTCCGGTGCCTTACCGATCAGACCACCACGGGACTCTGAGTGGGAGGGAACCAAAAAGCTGCCACCCATGCCCGAACCTTTTCTTTTGCATTACCAAAGGTAGCCGAAAACTTTTTTATTCAAACTTGAAATTCAGATAATTTCAGGAAGAAAATTGTTTAGCATAATCGAAAACCCGCTAAAACTGCTTTCCGGAACTTCAGTTTCGAAAAATTTCCATGGGTGTAATACCGAGCCCGATCCCGTCCTATAACGTCGTCTAATAAGGTGGCCTGCAAATGCGCATTTTGGCCTATAATTTCGAAAAATTAAAATGGGTGTGTACCTCTCCCCCTCCAACATTGTTAACAGTCTTCTAAAATGCACTTTTAAGACTTTAACTTCGAAAATTTTCCGGGATGCATCGGAGAGTGCCTTAACCCCATCCCATACCGAAACGTAACCCTGATGGCATACATCACGTTTTCACAACTTCACTTTCGAGAAATTTCCAGAGGATGGCTTTCACGAATTCCACCCCAAAATCACCAAAGAACGTAAAAAAATACCATTTCAGAGTATATAATTTTGAGAATTTTGCTTAAAATTGTGTTTTTAGATTAATAAGAAATAATGAATTCAAAAATTTTTCCAATGGGACCTCCTTGAATACCACTTTTTCCTCTCTCTGCAACATCATTAAGGATAATCTAGTTTTATTTAAGACTTCAATTTTAAAAAACTGCCTGGAGAGTCGCTGTGAACCCAAATTTTTTACTTTGATCGCGCTCTTTGGCTTCAGTTTCTCCAAATAATGGCCTCCGAATCTTCTCTTCCGAATATGATCAGGGTTCGTTAGAATTGAATTTTTAGAATTGAAATATCGAAAATTTTCTGAGGTTAAGCCCGCGGACCCCCTCCCTGTATATCGTCCAAAAATTGCGTTTTTGGAATTAAAAGTTAAAAACGTGTAGTAACGGGAAGACGAGGGACAATAGAAGGGGATACCATCGTAAAGCTCTAAAACTGTATCCACATGTATGTATTCATGTACGTTATAAGTACACCTCCCGTCTCCATGAAGAAGTACTATATTGTTCACTATATCATTCGAAAACGAAGGGCCCCTTGGAAGCATTTGCTACGGGTCCCGCGCTGGCTTCAGGGACGTAACTAGAGGGGGGCAGACGGGGCTTGTGCCCCGGGCGCCAGATTTTAGGGGCGCTAAACTGACAAAGTTAATGCTCAAATTAAATTTTGTTAAAAAAAAGAAAAAAATATTAGAAGTTAAAAAAAAAAAAAAAAAACTCTCAGTGTAGGCGCAGACAGAAAGCTTGCATGGTTAAATGTGTATAAAGAGTGGTTAAAATAGACCGAAAGAGAACGAGGAGGGCGCTAAACAGCATGAAAGTATTTTCTTAGAGTGACTAGTACTTGTTATATCTTATATAAAGAACCTGCCTGTCTGAGCGAAAGATAAGTACAAAGCAGCGAAAATGCTTAAATGTCATTTTTCTACAATTAAACGTCATAAAGCTGTCAACATATCTTCCTCTCGTTTACAATGATGAGAGCTTGTCTACCCCACTGGCTTAAGGGAAAATCGTAACATCGTTCCATTGACCTAGTTTAGTTTACAATTTTTCTTGGTGAAAAATCTCGCACTATAATAATGGAGATTCAATTTAAAGGGCGAGAGGCTGTCCATTTTTCTTTATGAAATACTAAGGTTTTTAGAGATAAATTCAGCAAAAAAAAAAGAAATAAATTTTAGACTTAGTTTCGATATATTTTTGCCACCTACACAATATTTTCAATATGCTTAAATCATCTACTTTAATTAATGTGTTTGAAATCAACAATTTTTTACACCGCTCAAATTTTGCTTTGGTACTTTTAATGCATATTTATATTTACAGTAGAAACTCATTTATCTAGCTCCCGTTTATCCAGACCTCCGGCTTATCCGGATCAAATTTGTAAAGTTAAAAAATATATTCACTAAACTTATAATTCTAAATTAATGATTGTAAGAACGAAACTATAAATGTGCCAAATATTCGCTTATTTTGATTAAATACACAACTGCTATATATAGGTCGTGCAATAAATTATAGTCGTCTAATGAACTACGTGACGTATTTGGAGCGTCAGTCTGACACCACTGCAGCTGAACTATTAATGACCAAGTATTTGCGAGTAACAATTCTATGTAATTTTGCTGCAAAAGATCGTTTTTCGCTGCTAATAAAAGATAAGTCTTCTTATTTGCGAATTGATTACTGCTTATTATCCGTACTATCCGGACTTTCGTTTATTCAAATTGCCTTCGGTCCAAGTTAGTCCAAATAAATAAGGTTGTACGGTAAATGGAAATAACCTGAAAAGAAACTCACTGAGAGAGAGAGAGAAAACATGTAATGTTAATATATTTAAGATTTGTGTTTTTTAAAAAAAGTTAATAGAAAGAGTTTCGATATCAAGCACATTAGGTATCAGTTTTTCTAAAAAATGTTTTTCAGATGTATACTAAATACCAGAGGTGGGGAACATGCGTCCTTTATAAAAATTATCTCTTTTAATAATTAATATTTCATTATACATATTGCGACAATTTAAAATGTGTTGCATTTAAAATTTCCAAGGTAATGTTTAAATAAGACAATCTGTTCGATTCGAGCTATTATAAGTTGTCGGATTAAAGTCTATATACTAAGTAGTAGCAATATTCAATTAATTTCACGTGAGAAACAAAAACAAATAGCCCACTAAATTTTTCATCGGAGTTGAAATTATTTCACACGTTATTGAGACATATTGTTGAATACTGTTATTTTTCTTACAAATTTCTTTATAGTAGTATAATATAAATACTTAAAAATAAATAATTGAAAACATTTCTGTTTTATTGTTTTCATTTGAAGTGGTAATTTTAAATTCGCATCTCGATAAATTAAAAAAAAAGTAACGTCAAAGAAATTTTGAAAAGATGCCTGAGGCGGACCTGCGTCAAGGAGAACTCAGAGCGCCTACAGCCTTAAAATTTTGTACAAAAATACTTCGAGCCCCAAGGATTTGAACCTGGAGTTGTTTACTTTAAATTTCTCTTTTTTTCTGTAATTAATTTTTTAAGCTAAAATTTCACATAAATTGCCTTTAAAGGGATGAAAGATTTCTCACATCTCTTAATATTTCATGTTGTTCCAAAAAAAATTTTTCTGCATCAAATGAAGTTTGTAACAATTTTATCAATAAATTAGAACAGCAGGTATAAGGGTTTCTATTTTAGCGAAAAGTCCTATGCTCAAGCCCCGACTAACTGAAAGTGAGGCCCAAGTCCCACAATGACTTGGAGGCACCTCTCTGTATTCCATCACTTTAAGTCAACGCAAAGTAATGTTAAAATAATGATAACAATATTTAAAAGAGGTATGTTTTCCATTAATAAATCATTATTTTTTATTATTTTCACAAAAATACATGATTTTTCAATGCTATGCGTAAGTTTTTTTTTTTTTAAAATGGGACCCCTTAGGAAGATGGGGCCCCAGGCATAGGCCTAGTTGGCCTGTGCGGTAATCTGGCACTGCCTATGCTCAGTCCGGAGCTAAAGGGCTCTTTTCAAAGCGATTATTTTTTTCAAATATCATCTCATTCATGCATATTTCTATCAAATTATTTTTATATTTTCGGGTAGGAGTGGGATTGTGTTCAACAAATTAGCTCTTCACTTAAACTCTAATTTCTATGGGAGGGAGAGGGGAATTTTTTCACATTGTTCGAAACGGAACTCGTAACGTGTTTTTTAATCTGATTCTTTCTGACAGACAATTTAAATCTCCGTGAATCAAATAAGTTTGCGAAGCAATCTTCGGGGGTTGGTATGCGTCAGCGAGCAGGGGGCAGAACCACCTGATAAAAAAAAATGCAACAAGTTGTTAATTACTCCCTTGTGGAAATAGAAAATAGTTTTCCTTGAAACACCTCGTATGTCAAATAATAAATAAAATATTTGATTATTTTTACACATTATCGAAATTTTAAAAAATGCAATCCAGTGATAAAACTGTATAAAATTTATAACTACGTAAAGTCGCATTTATAGGCTTATCAACACAGGTGGCCTCCTTATCACTGCCTAATTTAAATTTATAATTTTAAAATAATAATTTTTTGACATTTATTTTCTATGTGGGGGAGGGGCGCCGAAACGAGGTCTTGCCCCTGCTCGAAAATGACCTAGTTACGTCCCTGGCTGGCTTAATCCGGCCCTGTCACTAGTCAGAGCCTGGTACACAAACCAGTGATTCTCAAATTGCATCGGTCAGCAGAAAAGCTTTTCCTGTCCTATTGGGTTTTTCACTCATAAGTGTTAAAAAATTTCCTTACTTGTGATGCGACATTTAAATGTGAATTTCTTGAAAAATTTTCTTTTATTTTATATTTATCTTCAATGCTTATTTACTTGTGTAAACTTGGTGTTTATTTGCTCATTTATAATTTCTATTTATCTGTACGTAAATATCTTTTGTGACAGTTCTTTAATATCAAGTAAAGTTTTTATTTTTTTTTATTTAAGGAAAAAGGAAAACAACTGAAAAGTAACTTATTGCATAAAACCTCAAATATTATATTCAAAAGTCAAAATTTAGTGCCGGATCTATTCTTTTTCAGAGATTTGTGTGTACTAATGGATGTTGGAGAGAATGATGAATAATTTGAAAAAAAATGGGGTTTCCTTTTCTCGAAATGCGTGGTCTGCCTCTTCCTCTTGGTGACCATGCCCCTTGCCCCTTCTCATAAAATAATATGATATTTACAGTACACGCTTTAATTATTTGTTGACTGATAAGATAAATAAATACCTTTGTGCTGAATAGTAAAGTCAGAACAAACAACGTAAGTAGAAGCACAAATTTGTAAATTACAGCAGACACGTGTTTCGGCGTTACAGGGAACGCTTTTTTCAATGCAAAAAATAATGAGCTTGTGGATGAAAAGACATCCGACAAAAGCCTTTGTCGCCTTTTGTCGGATGTCTTTTCATCCACAAGCTCATTATTTTTTGCATTGAAAAAGGCGTTCCCTGTAACGCCGAAACACGTGTCTGCTGTAATTTACAAATTTGTGCTTCTACTTACGTAGTTTGTTCTGACTTTACTATTTGTTGACTATTTTTATGATTTGCCACTAGATGGCAGCATTAAAGTGTGAGAAGAGAAGTCATCCAGACGAGATGACGAGATCGGAGATCAAGTCTGTGATCTAACCGTTCGTAGATCAGTCACGGTGACGGTTTCTTTTAATTTTTTAAAGCTATTTTGTTTGAGTGCTGTCGATACCTGTAAGCATATTCAACATTCACTTATACATGCTGCATCAGCCGCTTTCAAATGATACATTATGAAATGATATTGTGGTTGAATTGAACCAAGAAATCTCAGAAGCTGTTGGCAAAAAAGTGATAATAATTAAATTATTTAACCGCATCTGTGATTCAATGTAGTCGTTGGGACGCTGATGCCGCTATTTTAATTATTTTCAATTTGAATTATTTTGTTGAACGCTACTGATGGATCATATTTATTCAGTGCTTAGAAGAATCATACCTAGTGCCTCCACTAATACTGACTGGTAAGTATTTTACGAAAGTGTGGAATTCATTTTTATGTTCTTCAATGACTTTTTAATCCTTTGAAGCAATCATAGTACGTTGACTCATGGGACATTTAGATGAATTTTAATTATTATTAATGCCATGAGTTGAACTCTTTTTCTTAGATTCAGTTTGGCTATTTCTGCACAAACATGTAGGCAAGCAATTGTTTTATACAGGCCCGTGTCCAGATTTTCATATAGGGAGGGGTTTTAAAACTAGTACATCTTTAACTGGGGGGGCAGGGAGTTCAATCCCTTACGAACTTTAGTTTTACGTTAAATTGCCGATCCCAGTATGACTTTTATACATCTGTAAGGACTACTCCCCCCCCCCCCTTCCCGCACTTGAAGGATAATTCTGGCTGAGAAAGTGACAGAAGTACTCCATCATTTTACAGCTTTTTAAAATTCAAACTTTAAAAAAACCTTGTTTGTTTCTTTCTATTCAAATTTGTTTACTATGCAGTACATGCAATAAAAATGTTTAAAAAGATTTTCACAAGTTCTTTTATAATGTAGCATGTATATCAGGCTTCATATTCTGAAGTATTGCTTATTATACTAGACAAGAAAAAGCTTATTGCAGATGCAAATTACATAACCAAACACAATCAACGCATCTTCATTGCTGCAACATGTACCAAGTTCATAATGCTTGGTATTGACAAATCATTCTGTGGTTCATCCTACATAGTTTTTCCGAAGTATTATTCTAGTTGATAAAGCTCTCACAGTTGTAAATTGCATGTAACTTCAGATTAAAAGTTTTATTTGTTTTCTTTTTTTTCCAATATCGCTGAACACTAACTTTTACATTTGTGTTAATAAGAACCAAATACACATTTTCTTAATTTGGCTTATTAATTTTTTTCCCCAATGGGAGGGGTTTAACCCCTAAAACCCTCCCCTCGGACACGGCCCTGGTTTTATAAGTAATAGAAAAAGAGTAAAATAATTAAATTTTTAAAACATTACTTGTCGGAGGAAATTCTAAAATCGATTACATTTTGTTTGGGATTAGGCGTTTTTTTAAGTACTTCTAAATATATTGCATAAAGATATCCATTGCTTTTTCATTGACGTGTAAACTGAATATTACGCATTTCTTTGGAAGAAAGTACATAGTTAAAACTAGGCACCTGTCTGATTTAATGATACTAGCTCTTTCATTCAAGCTTGGTTTGCTTGTTCGCTTGGTTTGATGACTTGTTTACTTTCTACTTTGATCACAATAGAAAAATTGCTTAAAACTATTGGTGATACGGCAATCCTTGGATTTTGAAATTGAAGTTGTTGAGTGTTGCCAGCTATGAAATTTTTACATTCCAATAGCCATAAGTAAATTGAAATTTCCAAAAATGAAAGCTCCTCATGACAGACGTACCTTAAACAGAAAATTTCCTGTATACTACTTAAGCTTGTTTTTCCCCACTTAATTTGTTTGGTTTGCTTTATTTTATTTTATTTTTAGTGTACTATTATGCCTTCTGCATTAAATTTGATTTGCATCCTATGCATCATTGAACTTCATATTCCTTTTGCCATATTGCAGTTTAAAAAATAATAATAATAAGCTAGGGTCATTTAACGGTATTTTTAACATTTATGTAGAGTCTGTAACATGACCTTTTTTTGCCATAACTTTTTAATTTACTGTTTGATTTGCAAATTATTTTGATCTGAGTTGGTGTGTTGGTAGGAAAAGCTCAAAATAAGATAGTATGCTAATCAAGCAGTAAACTGAAAAGTTATGGCAAAAGAAGGTCATGTTACGGACTCTACATAAATGTCTAAATTACAGGGTGGGGACAGATAAGGGAGATCAGGGAAATGTCAGGGAAGTTTGAAAAAATAAAAAAAATTCAGGGAAAATTGCTGAAATGAAGAAAAAAAAATTTTCTTTGTAAAATGAGGTACTTTTATTCCATACGAGTTTTTCACCGATTATTTGTTTAAAAAAAGTAAAATTAATGAGGTACGATTATGCGCTGCCCCATATTTGTGCATCGTTTTTCCTCAAGGTCAAAGTATTCAATCTTAGGATGAGCTTCCTAAGATTGCTTCTGTGTCTGTAAAGTTGTTCATTTTAGCTAGCCTGGATTTTCCTTCTACTCATTCCATGCTACGTAAAATAAACAACCTTACAGGTAAAGAGGAAACCGTCATTGTTGACTTTGCTCCCTTGCCTTTACTCATTGTCTTGAAGTATTTAGCCTACTGTTATCACAATTTCAAGATAAAATCTTTTTTTAATAATGCTAATGTGGTAACTTACTGCTTAATATTATTATGCATAGTTTCTTGATAGTTAATAAAGCAATAATTACCTTTTATAGTTTTCAGAAGAAAATAACAATGAAAAAGAATTTTTCTGAAAATTAATGTGGTTTACTCTCGATATCTCAGTCTAATGGGACCTTCTAAAACCTTCAAGTAAAGTAATAGTTGAATAAGAAGATGTTTCCAAAGCTTTTTCAAGAGTTTGGGACCAAATGAAAACAAAGAATATTAGAGCTATAAGGCTTTAAGATATCAAGAGTTGGACTGTATTTCTAGTTGTGTGTTTCAAACAACTTTGCTCTAAAGTTGCAAAGATTTCTTGGATCTCTTTCAATTTCTTTTAAGTTATATAATCTTTTAAAAATCTTTTAATACAATGATTAATTTTTTATTTTTAATCCAAAAAATTTTAGGATTAGCGAAGGAAAGTCGGTTCTGTCTGTTTCCAGCAGAAATACTATCGCTTTCACATCTACGACAGATCTATTGGATGGAACAGCAAAAATATCTCGGAGCCATGTATATGTGGCTGACTTGAATATGCCATGGGAAGCATACAAGTAAGTGACAATTTGAATAACATGCAAAATACTGACAATCCTGTCACCAAGGTCACCACCAAGAGACTGAAGTTTCATCCTTGTTATAAACTCATCAGTCAGGAGTAGTCAATATGGTATATACTTGCATATAAGTCAAAAAATTTAGTACAAAAAAGTTTAAAAGTTAGGGGGTAAACTTATATGCAGGGCAGAACTTCAGAAAAATTTTCCCGAACAATTCTTAGGGAAAAACCCCTGGAAAACGGGAACATTTTCTCGACTTTACTCCAACCCTTTTAAGCAGATGCTATAGAAGTAAATACTTATAAATTCTGCTATAATTTTGCATGGTCTAACTGAAATAAAGACTAAATTTACAGTAAACGGCCGAATACGTGAAAAGTGCAGGAATCGTCGTATTCGTGAATTTTCCCCCATAGTCCCGAATTAATGCTCTTTTTTTTTTTTTTTTCAAAAAATAATGAAATTTGGCTGCAGAGCAGAATTGTATTGATATTTTTTCAAAGTACAAGCAACAAGTAACAAAAATAGTAACATCAAAATCGAACCCTTTACAAAAATCGTGATCGCAGAAGTGAACCCTTTTTTTTGCAAAAGAATTATACTCAGACATTTTTAACATAAAAATGTTCATTACATTTCATTTTCCTTCTTTCATTTTTCTGGGGAGGGAGTCTTGGTTTCAACGTTGTTACCAATCCTAATTCAGGTGTCAATACACGTGTAAGGAGTTTTTAAAAAAAAACCTTCCAGAAGGGATTTCTGGCTGTGCTAGAGCAGAATGTGCATGTTTAAGTAGTTACGTACATTCAGAAAGACTGATGGATTATCTTTGTTTCATGTGTCATTTATGGTGGTACAGTAAAACCTGTAAAGTTGACCACCTTTGTAAGTTGACCACCTGTCTATGTTGACCGCTTTTGTCAGGAACGGAATTAATCCTATCTTATATAATGAAGGAAAACCTCTGTAACTTGACCACCTCAATATCTTGACCACTAATGAACATCAAGTTTGGATTGGAGTATTGTAAAAAACCCTTTGTAAGTTGACCACTTGGTTTATTTTTTAAAATTTTATTTAGCAAATTATTTTTATTATTATTATTATTATTATTATTTTTTTTTTTTTTTAAAGCTTTCCAAGAATATTTCTGATGCCAGACCAGCATTTTACCAACTAAATGAAACAGCAGCATAACTAAACCTCCTTTTGAGTTTAACCACATGGGAAAACTACTAAGAACCCTTTTATTCTCCAAACTTGTTTTTCTTCCGTTAAGTGAAAAATTTGTAATTTTTGATTAGCTATAATTTTTAGGAACTATTAATATAAAATGAGTAACTTTTCATAAATAATAAGGCTTTTTTTTTAATCAATTTACTGAAATTTTAAATTTGCACGACACATTATACGTCATTCTGGGAAAATAATCTCTAAAAATATTTGAATAACATCTTAAATTATTGTTTCAAAGTAATGCTAAACAGTGAAAGTGAGTTAAACAGAAAGAGTAGGTGTCAATTGCAAGAATTACAAAAGGTGTCATGATGCAAGAATTCCAAAAAAAAAAAAAAAAATCATTACCCCCTTTTTAAGTTGACCACCTGTCTAAGTTGACCACCAAAATACTGCACTGCAAGTGGTCAACTTACACAGGTTTCACTGTAAGTGTAATATTTTATGTAAGATAAATTTTTAAAACCGGGATATTTTTTAATGCTAACCCTGTATAATTAGCAAATAATTGTTCAGTAATAATGTTAATATCATTATTTAGGCTTATGAGCTAATAGCTTTTTTTTCTAATTCTAAGAGTTCTCAGCCATAATGAAGACATTACATGTGTTGAATGGGATATCAGCGCTACAAAATTACTTATAGCTGATGCAGTGGGATGCATACAGATATGGTCAATGAAAGTTAGTATTCTCTCAATGATTATTTTTTATGTTATTGTTGTTATGATGATTTCAACCATGGGTAGATCCAGGGAGGGGGCCATGGCCCCCTCCCTGGCTCTCAACACTGGCTCCCAACATGGCTCTCTCACAGTTACTTCAAAAGCGACAATGGGAGTAGATACGGCATGTCCCGTTCCTGTACTCCTACCTCCATGGTTGATAGACTGCCACTTTTCCTTCAAATCTCAAGTTTTAATTTAAGTAAGAGAGAGAAAAAACCGGACATATGCTGAAGTTTGATACTCAGAAATTGTTTTTGGTATTTATTGCTTTAAAGGAAAAATAGACACTAAATTAAGTACTAAAAATGCAATTTCAGGCTCTGTCTTCGGTGAAGTCAGAGCGAAAATAGTGGAATATTTTATAGTCTTACTCGCTCCCTTGTGGTGTTAAGAAGAAAGTGGGCATGGAGGGGTGGTTGTATTTATATGTAAGCTAATTCCTATGGTTTTAAAGATCCTTCATACATAATTTTTTATGATACGTAATTTTCTATGACTTTCTATAATATTAAGCAGGATTAGATCAAAATGAATGAGTTCAACGGATAAATCAGCTTTTGATAATGACTGTCCGAGTGCCACTGTATTCAGATGCTTTAAAAAAATTTCTAAGTTCATAATCCCAATAACTTTATGCAGGATATGTCTTAGTTTTTATGGTTTTCTTTGTGTTTTTTCTCTGGTAAGATGGTATTTTTACTAAAAAAAATGTTTTTTTATGAATTTTTTAGCAATAAAAAATATTTAAACTTGTTTAAACATAAAATTATGGAAAAAAACCTTTTTTAATTTTTTTTTAATTATTGTTTCAACACTTCAAAAAATGTGAAAGAAATCCTGAGTGCAAAGAAGTATAAAAGACATTTTCTGACAAAATTTGGTGAGTGACACTCTAAAAAAAAACATTGGAAAAAAATATTTAATTTTTTTTTTCGTAACCAAAAATCTGCTTTTTGTTTAAAAATTATGGCCATAACATTTTTTCATGTATTTTATTCTTAAAAATAAGGGGAAAAAATCATCATTCATTAATTGTGAATTTCATTATGGAAACAAATTAAATCAAAAGCAAAGGTTTGTTAGAAAAACTCGAAAGGTTGTTTGAGATAAGGAGCTGAAAATGTGGCTAGTTTTTTTTTTTTATTCGACACAAAATTGATCCCCCTAAGCGCGAGTCGAAAAAGCGGCAAAGGCAGTTTTCCCCTTATAAACTTGCTATTGCCTTTATCTCAATGTAATTTGACTGCATGCATTCTTTTTTTGTTTTCAACTTTACTTATTAAACGGTTGTTGCAAATACGGTCTAATGCAAACAAATTCATGTTGGCATTTTGTGTCAACCTAATTCAATTGTGTATACTTGGTTGATATTAAGATTTTTTTTTTTTTTTTTTGTAGGATTACCTGTTAAATGACTGGATTCAGGTTACAACAAGTTGTCGCTCAGGTGAATACATACTTGCAGCTGCTTGGTTTCACAATGGAAAAAAAGTAAAATTTCTTTGTTGCAATGCATGTTCAAATTACTTGTTATTTTATCTGCTTTTAATAGGGAGCATGCACTATGTCATAAAATATGACAAAGTTAATGGTATTTCATAGATTTGATGATGATGATGCCAAAAATCAACATTAAAATTTAAAACAATCATTCACTTTCGTGAAAAAAGGTGATTTTTGTTAACAATGTCATGTGACTGAAAACGCACAGCCATTGGGGCCACGTTATAAAACAAGATTCTTTCTCTGCTCACTCTGCTCCGCTACCGCTTATGCAACACTCAGTATTCATTTCCCAATACATTGCTTTTGCTATCATTATAATCAGGTTCCAATAGTAGATGACATTTCATTTTTTTTTTTTTTTTTGCATTTTTTGGCATTTTTGCCGTTTTAGTGAATTTTTCAAAGATGTTTGCAACACTCTTTGCTTTTTCTTAAAAAATTTTTAGGGAATTTTGATCTATCTATCAGCTACAAGTTTTCATCTCCGATTTTTGAGACTAGTGCAATTTCGAAGGAGCTGTCTTCTTATCTGTGGGGGTTGATAGTCCTCATTGTTCACTTTGAAAAGGGAAATAAGGGGTACAAACAAAAAGAACAGGTTTTTATATTCTGACTACATTTCAGATTCTGGGTACAATTATTTTCTTAGAAGTAGATTTCTGAAGACTGTGTCCTTCTTAATACTGAAAAGCAATGGCAATAATATTTTTTGCAATAGGCTTCTTTGGGTGTCTTTGTCCGGATTCTAAGTAAAACAAACCCATGTGTAAGTTGTTAAAATATTTAAACTATTTAAAATGAGATTCTGACCTCATTCCTGAAGTGTAGTTTAAAAAATTATAACAGCATTTTCTTTTCAAATGTAACTCTTTTTTTTTTACGGTCGTTTTTTATTTTAGTTTAGTTGGGTTTAATTTTAGATCATTTTTAGAATTTTACTACATCATCATCTACCGGGCCTTGGTTATAATCAAGGATTGATACTTTGTTTTAATTTCCTTTTTTAAACGGATAAAGCTACTTTTCATGTAAAATGACGGAAGAAGGGCTCATCAAAGGCCAATCTGATGATTTGCCGAAGCTGATAGTTGTCTGTACTGTTTTCTTTTTGGCAATATGGCATTATTTTATATCTGAGGAAATGAAAGGAGTTAAAGTAATGAGTTGAGTCAAAAGCTTATACATTCGTAAAAAGAGCTATTCTTTGTCTGATAAGTAATTTAAAAACCAAAAAATAGTAATTATAAAACCAAATTTTATGAGTTTTTACATCCTTCAAATGTATAAAGACAAACTGATGCCATGCTGTACTTGATTTTATCATTATATAACAAGGTAAATGACTAGGTACAGGCATAGTTAAGTGTTTTTTGCTGAACTGTGATGTTGCAGTTCTACTTCATTGAAAAAATAATTCTCACGGGGCTAGAACTCAGAAATTGTATTTTAATTACTGAAAAATGTATTAATTTTCAACTATCGATACTATTTTTAACCCTTGACCCTGAGACACAAAGGAAGGGGGTTATAAGTTGGATGTTTCTGTTTATGGCACTCTAGCGCCAAAACGGATGGACCGATTTTGACATTTTTTTTTGTTAGGAAGGTGAGTTAATTGAGATTTTTCTTAGCTAGGTTATGTGTTCGGACAACATTAATTAGTTAAAGATATTAATTTAAAAAATGTTTTAAAATGTTTTTTTTGCAATTTTTGCAGTGAAAACATATTCAAAAATTTAGTAACAAAATAAAAAGTAAGTTTTTCTGCATCAGATAGAATATGTTTAAGACTTCCATGTCATATAGAATTCAAATTATAATGGTTTTTTAAAGCAGATTATTCTTCCTTTCTTCGATGCAAATCCCGGTTTGTGCAACCCTGCAGAAATCTTTTCTGTACAAAAAGGAGGGCGTATGTTTTCTTCTTTGTGGGCTCGTATGACACCTGCTTGATGTCTCTCACTGATTGTAAAGGCAATGTATCAATATAAAAAATGTCAAGTAGTTTACAGACTATCTTTAACTGAAATATACTGTGCGGGTATGTACATTTGGATGACATCACATCACACTCGAGGGTCCGCTGTTCCTGTCACAGTAGTGACTTGCCCAGATTAGAGACCCTCGGGAAGTACATTTGGATGACAGGAATTGCTGCTGCTTTTCCAGCGAATTCAGAACAGTAGCTTCCCTTTGTTCATTCGCAAAATAAAACAGAAGGAAACTTTCCCTTATCAATACCATATGTTTTCAGAAATGCTTTCAAACGTAAAGCAAAGTTTTTTTTTTCTTATTTTAGGCTTTAATATTTCGGGAGACAAAAGAGCAATAAATCCGAATGAGCGATATAACGAGGGGCTACTGTACTTAGGAAATGTTAGGCAACAAAACTGTTTGCTGACAGTTGCTATCAGTTAAATAAAGTTAGAAAATAAGCAAACTAGGAGACGGCACGGCGTAGGTAGCTGTTACAGAAAGTTCGATAAACAATCAAGACAGCTGGTTGCCACAATGAGTTATGTTCTTATTAGTAGGTATTTATACATTTAATCAAATTAATTGGTAGTCAATTTTTTTAAAAATGCAAGGAGAGTCGGTGAAAATTAAAGAAAAAATAGAAACCCGAAATCAGAGTTGGCATGTTTTCGAACGACTAAGACTCCTTTACCCCAAAATCAGTCCGACTCCGACTCTTCAACTCCAACTCCACAGCCCTGTTTAAAACTTGTGTTTGGTATGCATTGATTCCATGTCCTTGGACTCCGCCATTGCAATATAAAGCACTAGCAGAATGTATGCAGGGGGAAAAGTGTTTATTGACGTCACAAGCTGTTTCCGCCCGAAAGTTTCGTTTTTGAGGAGGTATAGCCTAATTGCTTTTGAAACTCCTTTTAATTACATTTAAATTTGTTTAATTGAGATGTTATTAGTATATTTCGACATAGTTTTTCATGATCTTTCGTTTACAAGTGAGTTTGAAAATCATGCATGTTCCCTATTGCAATTAGCACTATGCATGAAAATGTTTGAAAACAAGTGTTATAGTTTGTAATTTAGAAAAATTTTCCTTTAATTTTGCAGATAGCTTTGAATATGGATAAAAAAGATAATCCTCTTTATTTAGAAAAATACTCTTTCATACGTTTTGGCCCATCCGTTAAACAGTTTGGAGGTAAACCAAGTGAAGGTGTTATTGCCATTACAACTGCTGGAATGGTATGAAAATCCATATTTTCAGGAATATTTTTTTCCTTCTGTAGTTTATGTGGACCTCTTCATAAATTTTGACACATTCATTTGAAATTTATTTGAAGCCTTAAGATATTTTTTCCCCTTAATCTTTTCTGTAGGTTTTTGTACTAATAATCGAGTCTGATGGAAATACAATTACTGGTTCTGAAATATTGGGGCAATTTAGAAATAAGATTAAGGTTGTTGATTTGTGCTATGCCAAAAGTAAGTTTATTTCAATGTGTTTTAAAATTTTTAGATAGTTTTGCATTATTAAAAAAATGTATTAATTATTTTTTGTATTGCTTTAATATTTTTTGAGTGACTTAATTTCAGTTCAAAATTTTAAGCTTAAAGTAATAGTTAAAGTCAGAGTGGCTTTCCTATTTACTTTAAAAACCTTATAAAGTTCCTTTATTCTGCAAAATTGCTGAATACTTCATCTTAAGTGCTGTTAATCCTATACTTTGATGCTTTAACTGTTGCAATTAATATTACACACTTTTTTTTAAAGTTAACAGAGGATAATAGCATTAAAATGTGTATTATGATGCATTTAATAGTCATTTTTATCTTATAAGTAATCATTAAAATGAAAATATTTTATTATTCTAAAAAAATATTTATAAAATATTTATTTAGATGGAGATTTTTTAGTTGTTGCCACTGATGGACTTGTTCAATCTTCTGTACATTGTTATCGAGTGGGTTTGAAACTTAATCAAGGTATGATCCAGTTAAAATTCTTGATGTTTTATTTTTATTTTTTAGTCTATGCGTTGCTGTTTGTATTATTTTGAAGAAATGTGATCAAAATTTGTTATGAAGAGCGTATTTTGGAGCGTATTTTTTTACGCATTTCAAAATCTAATTGCATCTGCTTCCAAAAACTTGCTCATGTTTGTTTCAGCAGAAGTTGTTCTCTCAGAAATTAGTTCATTAAACTTTAATGACGTACATATTTTTTACGCTCTCTATATATTAGTTGTTTGCAAATTTTAAGATTTATTTTATTATTATTATTTTTTTTTTTGCAGATGGATGTAGCATCAGCTGCCAGCCTTTCTCTAGTTTTTACTTGAACTGCCATTCAAGTTGTCAGACAGGAGAGAAACAAGGTAAATATTGAAATTCTGTGTATGATCTCTATATATTTAAAAACAGTAACGTTAAAAAGAAATTGTGAAAGAAAGTGGGGGGGGGGGGGGGGGCTGCATCTAGGAGACCCATTATCAAGAAAAAAAATGATAACAACATAACCATTGGTTTCTAAAAGCCGTAACCATTTACATTTGCCTTTATGCTTGTAATATTTTTGTGTTCCAGAATTATGTGCAGGAATAAAACCATTGACTATTTTAAACTGGGATGTGCACAGAAATTTTAGGGTCCATCTCAAGTTCCCTCCATATTGTTTACTCCTACATATATATCGCCCCCCCTCATTCAGTTAATATTATTCATGCTATCCTCTTTGATTATGATAAGAAAGATTTTTAAAATGTGTCCAAATCAATGAATGTTTTTAAAAAAATGTCGCTTTTGATAAAAAATGTTATTATGCTGCAAACAGAATTTCAAATTTTTAATATCCTCCATTTTGTTTAGCTTTGTTATTAAGAGGTACATCAAATTAACTAATAACATATGCTTACATCTATAGCTTTGAAATTTGCTACAAAATTATTTCGAGTCCCGGGGGTTTGCTCCTGGGGGTTTTTATTTTTAATTTTTTAATGGTTTTTTTAATTAATTTTTTAAGCTAAAATTTCACTTAAATTGCCAATTAAATGGTTGAAAGATTTCCCACACCCCTTAATATTTTATGTCGTTCAAAAAAGTTTTTTTTTTCTGTATCAAATAAAGCTTGTTCCAACTTTCTTAATTAATTAGAACAGCATATAGAAAATATTTCTATTTTAACAGAAAATCCTAGGCTCCACTTAATTCCCCAGTCCTTAGCTAAAGACCAAAATATATTACTAGAGACCATGAATTAGAAAGCAACTTTTCAAACATACAAAACTGCCATTTTGCAATGCTCAGAAACCCCTTAGCATAAGTTAGTTTAAAACCAGTGAAAAGGGTGCATTTTGTTCAAAAAGGAACTCGTAACACGTTTTTAATCTGATTCTTTCAAATTGACGATTTAAATCTTTGCGAACAAAATAAAATTGAGGAGCAATTTTCGAGGGTTAGTGAGCGCTAGCAAGCAGGGGGCGGAGCACTCTACTTTTGAAAATATGTTCAAGTTGTAAATACTTTGTTGTTCGATGTCATGTCTACAGCTGTGGGAAAAAGGGTTGCTATTGCCTCATAAGCGAAATGGAGTTCTAATAAGACAACATGCAGACATTTTTAAAAAATTTACATGCAGGACAACGTGAGAAAGACTTATATGACAAGGCAGAGGAAAGAACATTCAAGGCACCAGTGGGAATCAATTTCTGCCATACAAAGCAAGTGTTTTCACCCCTTGGTAACAGAGACTCCTTACCTTTTCTCTGACTGCATACTTGAATCAATTTAGCATAATTAGTGCACCTAGCACAACTGTCACTCAGAGTGGTAATTTGTAGTGTCACACCCCACCAAAAAAAAAAAAAAACTTTTATTCCAGATTAGAAGTGCGTGCAATTTTCAACTGATTTTTATGTATATGGTATAACAAAAGTTTAAATTAAAAGACAAGGATAAATTATAAAAAAAAAAATTAAAGTAAAATTTGCCCTAGATGCCTATGTGACCACCCTCTCCCTGTCATTTTGTGCTCCATTTACCATTGAAATTTGGTAAATAAAGTACAATTTAAGACATATTGAGGAAAATTTTCAGAATTGAAATAATTATGTGTTTTATAAAATCTTAAATCCATTATCAGTGTCGCCCAGGGTGGACCGCCCCCCTTGCACTCTTAGTGACGCTGCTGAGTAAGGTACAAAACTTCATGAACATAATGTGTTTCAAAGTTACAAGAAAAAATGATTGGTTCCATGCAAGCTTGTTTTTCTGGTTCACTAGCACAGCCAGAATTTACTTTCCAGAGAGAGGGGGCAGGGGTTGTAAGGGAGGGAAGTTGACTTTCCCTCTCATAAGGCTGGGCGATGTATCGCCAAAAACCAGTGTGCATCCTACATCGTTAAACCGGTTTAGAATTTTTCTCTAAACCAATGCATCGATACTGCTCTGATGAATAGACACCGGTCCAAGGTTACTGCCGTTTTAATCTCTAATTTCTTCACACTAATGTTAATTAGCAGTGTGTCAATCCAATCTGGTTTAACAATGAAGGTGCATGTGTTCTTAGTTATAGGCGAAAGATATGTTGATGAACTAGCAAGTTTATCATATAATTACTTGTCAGAAAAAAAGCAAAATAGCAACAAAAAATGCAACATGTATATTGGTGTTACAAAAAGTGGAGTTTCTAGCACAAATGTCACACAGGTCGGTATCTCGTAGTGTCACCCCCCCCCCCCAAAAAAAGAAAAAACTTTATAAATGCTTTATGTAAATATGCAATTTATGTAATTTTCAACTCAGTTCTATTTTTGTGTCATAACGAAGATTTGGAAAACAAATATAAACTGTAAATTCATTTTATGCAAAATTTGTCCTAAATGATATACATTGTAACTTCCCCCTCCCCCTGCAATATTGGGCACTCTATTTTTGCTAAATTTGTTAGATTAAATATAATTTAAGATAGATTGGTGGACATTTTCTGAATTCAAGTATTTATATGTATTTTTTAACTATGAAATCTTCTTTGACTATCGCCCGGTGCGGCCTTCTTCTCCTGCTACTGATTACAAGGGACCTTTTTCTAATGCAAGACCAAGAATATGTGAGATTTTTAAATAGAATGCATGATTTTGCATCTTTTTACTTACACCTTTTTGCATTGAAAAAACAGGCTCATTGTAATCTCAAAACTTGTCTTCCATATTTTTCACTAACTTGCTCTTTTAGCACTGCTGTATAATATAATGAATTTCTTTCTGGGGCTGAAATCTGTTAATTCATATTTAGTATGATGTACAATTTTTATATCTTGTATATATTTTGTGAAACTTAAACAAGCAAGTTTAGTTAAAAAAAAAAGAAACCTTCCATCTCATGATGCATTGCTACCTTGCGATATAAGGTTGGCGATGCATCTCGATGTAGAAATTCCTACAACGCCCAGCTCTACCCTCTCGCTACATCACGGTTCTGGTTTATTTATTTGCCTTTATGAAAAGGTCTGCTCAACAGAAGTGTAATTTTCACTGCAAATTTATGCAGGGGTGCCTATCCCCCCCAAGCTCAATGGTGCAAATTCCCCCCCAAAAATTTTCTCGCTTTCGACTTGAGTTAAACATAACAATTTTTTGAGTGTTTAATTTTCAGTCAAATTCTCGGGGGCGGGGGTAGCGCTAACCAATACCATTTAAACTGAAATGTTGTTGGATTGTTGACCCACCTTGCTTTGCCTAATTTTAAAACGTGGACCTTGAGTGAACAAGTTTTGGGTACCCCTGAATTTTGCTACACCTTTTTTTTTTTCAAACGTATGAACAATTACAGGGACAACTTTCTGGTTTGGGATGGAGTTATTACTAGATTTATACAACATGAACCTGAACGGAAATTTATTGTCAATTAGATAGGGGGTCCGGAGAGTTTCTCCCCCGGAAAATTTTCGAAATAGTAATTTTAAAACCACAGTTTTACACTATAAATGGTGATGTTAGGAGAACAAAAAGTTTGGTTGCCCCTTCCCGGTAATTTTTAAATATTGAAACTTTAAAAGTGCAACTGTAAATAGTTGTGTCAAGGAGGGCTTCCGTTTGTTTTCAAAACTGTAGTTCTAAACACGCAGTGTTAGACTATCTGTGGTAAGAGATCCTAAGGCTCGCCCCTGGAAAGTTTTCAAAATTAAAGTCTTAAAAACGCTATCTATGGTTGGGGGACAAGCAGTTTTCTGAAGTTGAAGTTCTAAAATCGCAATTGTAGCCGACCTTTGTGACGTTAAGAAAAAGAGTTTTTGGAAGCTCTCCCGGAATTTTCTCGATGTTGAAGCCCTAAAAACCAAATTTAAGACGACTTTTTAATAATGTTGACGAGAGTGGGGAGAAGGGAGAGGGGCGCTCCACTTAAATTTCCGAACTTGTAGCTTTAGAAACGCAATTTTAATATATCTTAATAATGTTAGTGGAAGGTGAATTTCGGTGCTATTCCCCCAGCAATTTATTGAAATTGATACTCCAAAAACACAATTTTAGGCTTATCTTTGATCGTGTAAAGGAAAGAGGGGAGAATCAGGGGCTCTCTCCTATAAATTTTTCAAAATTGCATTACTACACACAGTTTTTAGATGACTCTTGATGATAAAGAGGGTGTCATTCTGGCGTTAGTGGGGGCGTTCTCCTGGAAGTTTTCCAAAAGTGAAGTCGCATAGGCAAAAAAAAGATAGATCATACACACCATGACAGATTTTTTCGGAAATCCTCAAAAATGGATTCAGCTATTCTTCACGCATCGAAAATCAGAACTCGAGAATTTTAACTAATCAAATATCCTTCTATATATATCAGATATGGAAGAAAGTAAATATGATTTACGAAAAATAATTTAAACACCTTAGGAACAGACTGTTCTACTTCCAGCAGCGAAAACCAACATCACTGAAAGTTTTAATAAAAATCATCTTATGATAAATTGAAACAATCAGTTTTAAAATGGTAGAGAAGAAGGGAGTAAAGTGAAATGAGCAAAATTCTTCATAAGCTTAAGCTAGTTAATGAAGAAAATATAATAATTGTCGATTGGAGGGACTTCAAAACTCGTTCTTATTCTTAACGATTGTCAAGGTGCAAATGAATCAATGAAAGACTAGAGCATACTGGTCAGAATTATTACAAACAATAAAACATTTTTGCCGTCCCTCCCTCTCATCACTGTCACACGTATTCATCATGCAGAATTGTGTTACTTCCGGAAAATTTATAAGATATTGAAAAGAAAACAAATCTTCTGACACCAACTCCATGCCGTCTGTGATGCTCCTTTCATTGAAAAAGGGACACGGTCATTAAATTTTGGAAAGAGTACCAGGGCCGCCGCTATTTCAAAAAACTGGGGGGGGGGGGGGGGGGGGGTACGCTTTTGGCTTCCCCTTAATTTTTTCAAACGCATGTTCCAATATGCAGAGAGAGAAGCTCAAATTTATTTCGGCGACCCATACATTTTTTTCCACTTAGCAATTATTTTCAGGACAATATTTTTCATCAAAAAAAAAAACATATAGGAATGTTTCGGCGAGCCCTATCCTATGGGCTGTTCTAATGAAATTTTTTTAAACTGAAGAACCATGAAGCATAGTTTTGTATAACCAGGGCCGCCGAGAGACAAGGCGTGCACCATGTTAGTTTTGTCGCCTTTCCTCCCTCCCTTTATGCTAATTTTACTTAATGCACAATACTTTAATTTGAACCGAGCCCATTGTTTCCGACTAGGCAGACATACCCATTCTGCGGCCTAGTGCAGAGTGTACTGTACTGAATACTTTTTTTTTGGTTAATAAAAATGTTTGAAACGTACATTTCCGCGACTCTTAATAAAAGAGAATCATGGATGTTCCCGAATTGTATTTTAAGAT
This sequence comes from Uloborus diversus, assembly GCF_026930045.1. Lineage (NCBI taxonomy): Eukaryota > Metazoa > Arthropoda > Arachnida > Araneae > Uloboridae > Uloborus > Uloborus diversus. Next base: position 67,446,903 of record NC_072735.1, on the reverse strand, counting down.
TACATTTTCTATTCAAATTTTACAAAAAAAAATGCTTTTTGCCACTATTATTTCAGTTGTTTATTTATAATTGCTATTTTAATTTTTTAAAACAACGAGGAGTTTCCCTTTCTTTTCGTTCGTTTTCATCGCTAAAATGAAATTGGCGGTCCCACTTCTGAAAAACTGGGGGGGGGGGGTGTAGCACCCCGTCTTAGCGACGACCCTGAAGAGCGCGTGAAAAAAGTATTATTAATGCATCTATTTCTTGTTGAATACATTTAAATATTTTTTCTTTCCAAAATTCAAAATTTTCATGTTCTAAAGGGAAAAAAAGTTCTGGAAAAACACCGCCATAATCCCCCTTGTGGGCACCCCTGAATTTATGTTGATATTATGTGTGCATTATTCAAGAACTTAAAAATCATTAGTGTGAAAGGAAAAAATCTTACATGTAAATACTGTTATACATTTAGCCGCTGTTTTAGCGTTCAACTCTAAATGCTTAAAATACATTGCTACATTTGTTTCTGTTGCTCTTTTTGAGTAAGAATTGGATTTTGTTCAAAATATGCTTAGGAATCAATGAAGCATGTTTTTTTTTCATTTTCATGTTTTTTTGCTTAAAATTGTAGCTTCAAACTTCTTCAAATATTTCGTTTTTCTTTATTTCTTACTAAGCAAAAACACTCCCTATTTTCTATTGTACTTTATATTTTTTCAAGATTGATCTCTACTTTTACCACTTATGTAGAGATGAAGCATCTGCAATATTTATTCTTCATAAGTAGAGTGCAGTTTACATGCACCAAAAGTGTCTAAAATATCCACTAAAAATTGAATAACATGCTGTTAAATTTTTTTCACTCACATAGAGAATATAAGTAGAGTGTATTAAAATTACTGTTCACACAGAAAATGTTATGCTCTTTAACTACTTTATTATCAATAAATCTCTGCACATTCTTCCAGGCCCTCTACAGTTAAGCATTACCATTTCTAAAGAAAAAATGCTTTCAACTTTTGCGGATTTAATTTAGTTTTAAGTGTTTATGTTTGTCCTGTGCTGATTGTTTCTCTTTCTCACTATTTAATTACATTTCCCTTGTTAATTGAAACTTTCCTGTGAATGTAAATTAAACTGTTCACCAATATGTATCAGAATGTAGTCTGGACATTATTCCCATGTGGGAGATACTTGTAGATATACAGCGATGGGGTCGAGGATGAAAGAAGCAATATAAAACTTATTTTTATATACAGAGAAAAATGCTTAACCATAATTGAGGACACAAATATTTTTTCTAGTTAAAAGAATTTTATGCAAAAAAATTTGCTTTAATTGTACCGCCAGTCTTGCATAATATAGACGAACGCGCAAACGGTGTAAAATTTTTGGCTCTGCAGAAATTTTTTTCAAACTGCTAACGTTACTAAAAATATAAAAATGTTTTTTTAAGAGAATTTTTTAAAAAATTCCAGAGTTTATTTCTGTGAAAGCCTTTCTCCAAAAGCATTTTAAAGCACATGTGTAAAAAAAAATAATGGTTTTGGCAGTTTTCTTCAGTTGGTGAAAAATAAGCAAACTATTGTAATTATATTATTGTAAAACAAATTAAATGATTTAAAGCACTTTTTTTTGTCTCTTTCATATATAAATATAAATTTAATTTTTTATTCAAGGGCGAGTTAGGCAAAATAATTATTTGCAGAAAATTTTCCAGTTAGGATTTGTGTTCGCAGAAACCTTTTCATTTTATCTAAGTCTGTGTACTGCTATAGCATTTTGTGTTAACCAACTTTTCACATTGAGCATTTTTGTGTTAAATGTGTTTTACTGTAACTGTTTATAATTTGACACTTTGTGTAACATGAAGAGTTAAAAGTTGTTGGCTCAAAGTATGATCTGGCAACAGTGCACTGTAATGAATGTTGGCATGAATCTGGGCTCCATACCTAAGTTGAAGAATAATAAAAAAGAATTTTATTTTTGTAAAATCTTTAATGCAAAATAAAAAAATTAATTAATAAAATTACTACACAAATAAATAAAAATAAACTCGTAAATAATGCATACATGCATTTTGAAGTTGCAACAAACCCCTTTTGCAGTGCACCCAAGTTCTGATGTTATATTGCAGTTATCAAAGCGGTCTAAAACTTCTTTGGTTGCCTTGATGATAACCATTATGCAACAGCCAAATGTTTTTTTACATTCATACTGAATAAATTGAAAAAATAATTTTAAGCTTTGATGTTAATAATGAATTAAATTTATGTATTTTCATGTGCACACAATGTTTATTTTACAGCTTATGTAAAAGTGACTCATCTGAAATTCATACTTCGAGAAGCTGCTGATGCTGTGGTTATCACTGCTTCTGGTAATAAATGTTTTAAAACATATATTTTGCTCAGTAAGTTACCAACCTATAGCCAGGGCTAAGGCAGAAATACGTGAAATACACCGCCAGCTCAGTCAGTTCCAACCAAGAACTGCAGTTTCGTGCTTATTAGCACTCATCAGCCCTGCATAGGAGTGACTGAGCTGTAGGTGGAAAACCTCTTAAGGAAGCCTAGAGTGCCAAACAAACTGGTAGCTAATTGTTTCGGTCCCTCGTCTGGTCAGTGCTAATTCTGTATTAGCTATCAGTTTGTTGGGCACTCGAGGCTTCCTTAAGAGGTTTTCCACCTCCAGCTCAGTCACTCCTATGCCGGGCTGATGAGTGCTAATAGGCACGAAACTGCAGTCCTCGGCTGGAATTGACTGAGCTGGCTGTGTATTTCATGCATATATTTTGTATTCAACTACAGTATAACCTGAAATGCAGTAACCTCTTTTAACCAAGGTCAGTTTACTGAATTTTCATTTATATTATTTACCTTTTTGGCAAGTAACTGTCAGTTCAAGGTCACCAGAGACAGCCATTTCTACTGCAAACACAAATCTGTACATCAGAGCCCAGGGTTGGCAAGTTTCTGCCGAGGTGGTTAAAACCACTGGTAGAAACCGGTTAAAACCGGCATGGCAAAAACCCTTTTCTGCCACATTTGTGGCAGAAACTGGCAAAAACTCAAAAAATGACATAAAAGAAATCTTTGATACCCAACAAGAATTTAGCATGGGAAAATAATGAAATGTTAGCCGAAGCACAGTTTAATTACAATATCATTAAAAATCAAACATTATATTTTTTGCACTCTGCAGCTGTCTCTAAGAAAAGGTGGATTGAAAATATAAATGATTTCTTAATTTAATATGAATAGAGGACAAATAGCAGAATACTCTCGCAACAGAAGAACTAGATGGCAAAGCCATCAAGGATCCAGCAAAGATTCATGAAACTTTCATCAATTGTATATATTTTTTAAACTGGTCCACTAAGTAGTAACTGGGGTGGTTTTAAAATTTGACTGGAAAAATAAGTTTTGGGAAATAGGGTCAATTTGTTTTGTAAAGCTGTGATATTAGGTATAAAATCGAGGATCGGCAAGTAAAATTCTGGCATTTTCTTCTTGAGCACATGATAATTTTAATCCCAAGGATTTTAGATGACGTGTATAAGCTAGCAAATGACAACCAGTAACTGCCTGTTTAAATCTGTATGTCACTTCTTTTTCTTAAGTGCCCTTAAGATTCTCATCCTTTAGATTTATACAATTGTTACGAGCATCTGCAGTTAAAAGTTCTCTTTCTGATCAAACTAAATCAAAGGCAATTACTTTTATTTTTTACAATGATGAAATGGAATTACATTTTTTAGTTTACTTAAACAAATATCATTTTGTAATTACTTGAATTAATAAAGATGCTTTTTAATTTTTGCCAGTTTCTGCTGGTTTTTACCTGTTATAACCTGTTTTTGCCACCGGCAGGGCTGAAACCCAACCCTGTCAGAGCCAGAAAGACCTAAGTCACATTATGTACAGGAGAGAGGATTTTTTTTTTTGTGCATGCAAAGGATGGAATAATCGCTCTTTTAACCCTGGTAAAAAGTTGGTTTTTTTAAAAAGAATTATGTTCACACACATGACTCCATAGGCTTCTATCTACAAACAATGCATTAATAAATAGAAAATAGTTGGCCTTACGCCCGTCTGGCTCTGAGGTACAGAAATTATCCTTATATTTCTATTACCCATCAGCAAATTTTTGGAGTACTGAATAATTCTATCATTTAAAATGCCATAAAATCAAAAAAAAAAGTGATGAAATGTGCCAGTAGAATATTGTTTTGTGAAGTAATTTTTTTAAAAAAAAGAAAAAATTGCATTATTAACAACACAAAAAGATTAAAGTTAACTGTATAATTAAAAAAAAAATTATATTACATTAACTCATTTATGATGTTTATTGAAAATAATTGTTTATAATTAGAGTTATAGTGTTGAAAACACTATGTGTAATTATTTTGTAATAAAGTGAGCTCGTTTAAAGTCATAATTAAGTTTCTGCTATCTCTTGAGAGCCATTTTTCAGTACAGCAAACTCTCGATTAATCTGCTTTAGCATTACTTGGTCTCTCCTTTAACTGGCCTTCATTAATTTCAGTATGAAAAAAAAAAAGTTGTAAAAAACTATTGAAAAGTTCATAGTTTTGTGCTTTAACTATGAAATGAATTCTGACAGAGACTCTTTTTCTTTTATGCACATCCACAATTGATACATTAATATGCAGCATTAAAAAGAAGAAAAAAAAAAGCTCCTCTACTGATGAATTTTCTAGTGTACTGCATCCATCTAGAGGGCCATTTTCTACTGAGTTGAAGCCCAATTTTTAAAAAACATATAAATTTTTTATTTATGTAGTATTAAAGTATGTTAGTTGAACCTCAGGAAATGAGATAAAGTATTTGTTTTAACAGAATTTTTAAATATAGAATCAGTTCTGGAAAATCAGCATTATGATTTTTAAGTTTTCCCATTACAATCAACATACTTTGCATATTGTTGACTTATTGTATAAATATTATATAATTTTATTTTTTTTTTTACTTTTAAATGTGTCTACATTATGTTCCTTTTCATGAATAAAAAAAAATAAATATTGATGCAATATTTTTCAAAAGAGGAGGACTTCAAACAAAAATTTGATGTCCCATGCGTAATGCAAAAACATCTTTTTTATTTTTTGGCCTCAATTTTCACGAACAATAGACTCTGCTTTGAACATACTTTTATTTTCCTATTGAAATTCATTCCTAAAAGGTTTTTTAATGAACGTTTAATATTTAAAGAAATATGAGCATTTGTTTTTGTGTCCCGTGCATAACGCGAATTTCTCTAAAAATCTAGAAAATCAAAAAATTTACAAGCATTTATAACTGCAAGTAGATGAATTATTTCAACAACTTCAGTTATGCTGTAGAATACTTAATCATCTCGTGTAAGCCATTGAAAAAAAAATCTTACTTTTCTATCGCAGAAACCTCTATTGTAACGCATAACTTCTACAGCATACAAACTCTTGTCACACTTCACCACTAGCCAATTTTTGCAGCAACAAATACAATGCTCTTCACATTGTTAAATAATGTGAAATTTTTTGAAAACATTTGTTTTTTCAAAAAAAAAAAAACTTTAAAAAAAACCAGCATGTTTTTGTTAAAACCCTACGTAATTTTTTCCCATAGTTTAAATTATTATTTCTTTACAGATGAGATATGTTTCCTTAATTTTGGAACCTTAATTTTCACAACCTACAACTTGTTTTGTCATTGCTATATTGATAGAGCAAAGATATTAACTAATTCATATAGCAAGTTACAAGAGGTTGAATATGGATGTCCCACACGTGAGGCATGCAAGTAAATTAAATTTCAAAAAACAAAATTATTTAATAAAAATATAACTCTCTCGGTAGTATCTTTGTATCAAATGTAAAGATTAAAAAATATGCTTACTTCTGTGTAATTAAAATATTGAGATTTATTGCCAAATGTTGGTTAAAGTTTTGCATCTGATTATAACCGCACGTGACAGTGGAATGGCAGAATTTGGTTTAACATCATAGCCTTCATTTATTGTACGTAAAAAAGTGTTTCTATAGTTTTCCAATTGTCTAATATTTTAATTTGTTAACTATTTGGTTGCTGAATTTAGTATTCGAATGAACCGAATATTCGACTTATTTGTCGAATTGGCAGTATACCGAATACCAACCGATTGTTTGGTGTATACCTTATGGTTTTGAGAATAGTCCCAAAAAAAGATTCCTTCCAAAAAACTTTAAAATATTTTTAATGATTTAGTTGAGGAGACATATAAAAAAAACTTTTTCTGGTCGTAGCATGCAAAACTTTTAAAAGCTGATAAAACAGTTTGGATTCTTATCTTTAAAAATAGAATATGCTTCTTTCAGATATGTAACTAAATATAATTTTACTAATTTTATTTTTTGACCACTTTTACAAACAGTGATCTCAATCTCATCTTTTGTCTCTGATCTTGTAAATACATTATCTGGGTAAAGAAAAACTGGAGCACTAGATTCTGAGACTCTTGACAACTGACTATTACACTGGTAGTTTATAAATATTTATCCACAAGTTTTTTGCAATTGCAGAAACCGTACCTTTTCTTTTTTGTTTGGAGATTTATTTAGATATTTCAATGATTTTTTAGTACAAAGTAACATATCATCCTAATGGTTACATTATAACAGTTTAAAGTATATATATGTTACGGTAAATGTGATAAATCTGGTGATTTTGTACAATCCCCGGTGATGTTCACAATTCCCACTAAAATTGGTAAATGTGATAAATTATTGAATATTTAGCCACAGTTATCACATTTACGGGTTAATTTATACAAACCCCGACTCGTAATGAGGAATGTAATAAAAGTCGATGTACTTAGCCAAATTTTTTCAGTTTGCTCATAAACTTTACTTTTTTTATGAGGCATAGTATCTGTACGCGATGAGGGATTTTTATTGGATGCACTTGTCTGGTTCTGTGCATTTATTGACCATTTTAGTAGGATTTTAATTTCAATTCAATACTATAACCCCTCACTAATCCAAACCCTGTTAAACAGGCTTTTGATTAATCCGAATAGCCATTTAAATGTACACTTTATAGATAAAATGCAATTTAGCGTACTACTGAATCTTTCTAGATCATTTTTTTTTTGTTATGAATTTTAAAAATATTCTATTCAGTTTTATGTTTTATTCTCATGAATTCAAAAGACAATTTTTACTACATACAGTAGTTTGTTTATACACTTTGGAAAAATTTTTCCGTTATTTTGTTCGAACTGTACGTTTATTAATTCGTAAAACCTGGCTCCCCTATTTGTACAGATTAATGAGAATCTACTTTATTTGATGTGCTGGCAAGACCTTTTTTTCAGGGTGGTTGCTTTCTCGTTTTTATAGTTTCTAACAATGGCAGATATGCTTCAGCATTTCAATTTCAACTTTTAGTAACTGTCATAAACTCAAAAAAAAAAAAGGTACACAGGTCTTTGTTGACAAAAGAAAACTGTGACGATTCATTAACAAAGGTCAATTATTGTAAAAACAAAATTAGTGAAAAAAAATAGTGGAAATATTCCGGAGGGTATCGTTGAGTAAAAAGATATGACGTAATAACAGTTTTGTCAATGTTTAAAAACATCTAGCCCTTAAATAAGACAGCCACAATGTTAGATTATACGTGTATTTTAAAGAAATGCTTATCGTAATTCATGAAGCACATTTGTCAGTAGGCTATGGTGCCAGACACAATATTAAACGAGCCATTAAGAAAAGTTACATAAGTAATATTACCAAAGCAGTTTATAATTTCCAATATAATTTACAATATATATTGTACGCAAAATGTGTTTTATAAGATATCTAATGAAAATCATGTAAAAGAGTGTTACTTTTACTCATTTATTTAGTTTGAAATATTATTGCATCATGACAACCATCATGATGTTTTTCTAATTAACTACGCATTTTCAGAAAAGTTGAAAACATTTTCCCATCTTTGGAATTAAGACTTTATTCGGAAAAATTATTGGTATTTACAGTAGAAGACCGTTATAACGCCGACCTGTATAACGCAATTCTCTATAAACCGCACTGCTTTTCAGAAGTAAACAATAGGTTTTGAAGTTTAAAAAATCCCGCTGTTTTGCTTTGCAAACATAAAAATGGTTAGGCAAATTAAATTTTTTAAAAGTTAAGTTCTAAAGTTTATCTTTCCATCTTAATTCAAAGCTTTTAAATTGAAAATGAGTACTCATAGTAAACAGAAAATACCAGATGGCTCTTGAAAATGCAGCTGTTATGCAAAAAATGAAGCTAGCAGAAGTGCAGGATTTTGATTGTGAAATATATTTATTTGTGAATAACTCTTTGTAATTTTGGTGCTTTAATACTCATTGTAGATAAAACTCATTCTGAAGTGCTAATATATAGATATATTCTGAATATTAGTTTCAAAATTTGTGAAATCTGTATAACGCCAAAACCTGTATAACGCAAAAGCTCTGGTCCCAAGGTGTGCGTTTTATAACGGTCTTCTACTGTATTACATTCCCTATTGCGAGTCGGCAATTGTAGAGGGGGAAAAAACAGTAAATTTCAACACTTTTACTTGGTTTCATGGTGCCAGCTAGGGCGGCAATTTGTAGTACACCCCCACCCCGCCTGAACGCTCCAAAAAAAAAAAAAAAAAAAGTGTTTATGCAAACATAAAGTTCATACAATTGTCAGAAATAAATTTCAATTTATGTTGTTAATCGAAAATTTACATTAAAAGACAATTAAAATTATGAATGCATTTTATAAAATTGCCCACGCAATACTGTAATCGTTTTTCTATAAAATTCAATAAATTAAGCAATTAAATATTTATTTGGGAAAATTTATCAGAATTGCAATATTTGTATTCTAGTTTTTTTTTTATAAACTCTGACTATTTTGAGTTTTACCCCCCCCCCCCCCCGAAAGGTGTAATACGGAGTGGACCGCTCCCTCCTTACCTTCCCGTAGTGACGTTTCCGATGGTGATTTATGATATATCATCTAATTTGTTTGTTCTAAGATATTTATTTAATGTAAAACAAAGCAAAACTAACTTGATTACTTTCTTTGAATGAAATATTTTTTTACGCTTTGATAAATATCAAACCTTGTTTTAATTGTAAAAGTAATTTTTGGTGTTGAAAATATTATTTTTTTGGAATTAAACCCTCGTTACTCTACAGAACTATTCAAATTTATTGCATTCCCCATCACAAGTCAGGGATTGTATAAATTAACTGATAAATGTGATAAATATTGAATAATTGATCAGATTTACCAAGTTTATTGGTGATTGTGTATAATCACCGGTAATTATATACATTCACCAATTTATCACATTTACCGTAACGTATATATTAATTATGTAAAATATTTTTTATTGAACTTTCACTTAAAGTGGTAAATATTATTGCCAATATCAGTTTTTATTTCATTAGATAAATAGCTATCATTTTAATTTTCGAATTCTTATAGCTGAGATAGGGTAACATTCAGACATGTCCCGTGCATAACATTGGGTATGTCCCGTGCATAACACAAATTAAATAAATTTGCAAATTTTCTAATTATTGTATTTGATCAAAATGTAGCATAATTGGACTGAAGTACTATTTAGCTGCGAGGAAAAAAATACAATGGTTAGACAGAAGTTCTAAACTCACAGTGTTCATGATATATAGGAGTAAGAGTGGAATTATTTTTTCTAAATCCTGTGCATAACGAGCATATTAAATCATTTTTTACATACTTAAACTAAAATTTTTGTTTTGTTTTCCATTTGAAATTTTAGAAACAATCTTGATTTATGATGCAATTGCAAAAAAAAAAAAACACTCTGATTTTTTAACCTTACGGTCATGTGGCCAAAACTTCTATTTTTCCTACTTTTTGGGAGCTCATTTGATTTTTTCTCTGATTCCCCCCCCCCCCCCTTCCTCATAAGAAATTTGCTATTTTCAGAAAGGCAAGCAAATAAAAAATCATCAATATCACTAACACATGAAACACTTCCAGAAAATGCATAAAATCAGCATGTCTTCGGTCTGCCTTTTAAAGTTACCAATTTCCAAAATCTTAATATATAAAAATCTTCTGTGCGGGCATTTGTCACCATAAGGCTTTTAAACGGCTGGACCGATTTTGATCAAATTTTTTGTGTGACGAGCATGGTTTCGAAGCGCGATGGATCGAATCGGAAACGTTTTTGTTAATTAATTGAAGCATTGGATGGCTATAATTCCCAAATGATTAATATTTATTTTAACCTATTGTTAAGCGAGAACTGAAATATTTAACTCGTTGCAAAAGGACATTAAAAAAGCCAGCTCTGCTTTGTGTAATAAAATTTCCTACTGTGATATGTCAATTGAGAATAGATAAAACGTAGAGAGAGTGAAGCCTTCATTTCTTGAAAGCAACGATTTTAGGTCAAGTGATATATTTTAAAGTAAAGTACTGGAAGGTTCACGCCCAGATCGATGCTTTAGGTTTTCCTAACCAAATGATCAGAAAGTACCGTACCTAGCAACATTTGTTTCTCGGCTGAAATCCATCTGAGTTTTGGCACCAATGTCAAGACTACTTTAAGGATTATCTAACTAATCAGTACATTATTAAAGGAAAAGATGATGGAATTTAAAGACTAAACAAATTTTATTTTCGTCCAGATGAATTTCAACAGGGTAGTTGTTTACACAAAAGATCAGTGCAGTGGAAGATTTTTATCTTTGGTGGAAACAACAAATTAGGCAATATATGAAGTTTTAAAAGTTTTCGTTCAAAAGATCGGACCGCTAATCGGTCAGAGTTAGTTTCGCTCACTGATCGGCTGGATTACAGTAACGTGGTGGCTTGGCGACTTTAGCTATAAACAATAGAGTTGGGTGATCATTTGTTTACATTTTTAAGTGACTGTTAAGTAATTTATTGTATTTTTTTATTTTGGCAAAATATTTCAAATTGCAAAGAATTGTTTTTCGTTTTTAAAGAGTGTTTAGTCAGTTTAGTTAAAGACTTTATTTTACATCGAGAAAGGGGCCGGATGGGTGATTTTTGCTTATTCAGGGAACTGTTTTTACTTTTATCATTTTTTTAAAAAGATATCCTTTCGATTGTTTTATTTTTTTTTTCATATGGGGGATGTTTCAGCAGGATTTCCCATTTGTTCTAGATGGGTAGTTAGTTTTTTACACTTAATATCTGAGGACGCTTTTTATCCTTTGAGTATGGCTGAAGGAACGGACCATCAAGTACGGGAGAAAAAATAGTTAATAAAACAACTGCTCTGTAGGCATTGCATAAATCAAGTTGTAATAAACATATGCATTTTGACACCAAGCAGCTTAAAACATTTCCTTTTTACTTATTATTTTCAACAAAACGGATCAAATACTTGGAAGTTCATTGAAAATTTTCAATTTACAACAGAACAAATTAATTTCAATTTACATCATTTTGAACGGAACAACGTCTGTCGGGTCCTCTAATATTCAAATAGGTTTTGATGTTACATGAGTGCATATAATTATTGTCATGAATTAAGCATTGTTAAAATGTTTTAAAAAAAAGAAAATATGCTGGCATAAATTAGATCCCTGTTCTTTAGTGTGCGGCTTTAAATATCTTTAAGTAAAATGTTTGTTGATTTTGTATTTCAGGGCCTTCTGGCAGTACAGTCGAGTTGTGGGAGTTACGAGAGAAGCCTGTTGTTTTTCATAAACTACTAAATGCTGCTTCTTTGGAGAACCAGCCTAAAACTGTGGTATGAATCAGAAGTTTAAAAATTAGTGGATTTCAGGGTTTTTTCTTGCTCTAAAATTATGCCCAATCCTGTTCTTGTTGTTTTAACTAGTGTTCACTCTAGGGAAAAAAAGGGCAGGGTGCTGACCTTTGAAAGGGGCACTTTTTAAAAAAAGGGCACGATTTCAACGCGGCGTCTCCCCCCCCCCCCATTTAAGACAAATGATGCACCACTCAAAAAGTACTGAGCGCACCTCCCCCCTCCCCCCCTCCAAAAAAAAAATAAAAAATAAGAGGAGAAATAACACTTAAAACACGTTGCAAAAATTCAAACAGTCTAGTCTGCACCATGACCTCCCCCCTCCCTTGATCGCCATCACCACTGACTTTAGTATTAAATATGATTTGATCCTGAAAACGCACTTGTGTTCAGAATAGGGTTAACTCCCCCCCCCCTCACACACAAATGCCAACTAAGCTAAGCACATTTTCCACACTCCATAGGAACATTTAGCTAATGCTAAAACTTGGCTTTGGGTGTTTTTCAACACTTTTCAGGCCATAATTTTAACTACCTATAAGAGTAAAAAAAAAGTTCTAGGCATTTTAAAACCCTTTGAATTTTAATTTAAGAAGAACAGTATTTAATAACTGATCCCCCCTTCCTACCAAAGAAACTGCCTAGTAATGTGCATTGTGCCATTAAGTATTTTACTAGACATCAAAAGTGTGATGAGTGTAAATTCTCCTTTTTTAAATATAGTACACTTCAAATAGAATAATTAACTTAAAATACTGTGTGCAGTTCTTCAAAAATGCAGTGGTAGCAAGTTGCAAAACTAAAAAGATTTTATTTGAGTTCTATTTCCTAGTCTTGGAGTTGTTCAAATTCATAACACAAATGTGTTCCCGGATGCATGCGTTTCTAAATGCAATGCATAAGCAGCTTGGGCCAAGCTAAGATTTTTATCTCAGACAATTTTTGTGAAAATTTAATATTTCGCCATTTTAATTTTGTGATTTTTTTTAAAAATCAATTGTATAATATTTATGAATGAAAAAAAAAACAGTGCAAGATTATTTCAGTTAGAAAAAAAGCACATGCAAGTCAAAAGTATGCTTTTTATTATGTCAATAAGTGTTTTAAATAATCTGTTATATGAGTCACACACACACATATACAAAGATAATAAAAATACTTAGCAAAAAGGAAAGAATTGAATGAACGTCCAGTCAATGCGATGTTTCCATTTCAAACGGTTTTTTTTTGGGGGGGGGGGGGGATAGGGTTAAAAATCCGAGATATTAAAAAAATACCCTTGCATTTTAGCCCAGTAAGCTTTGTACTATGTTCTTCTTAGGAAACAATCAGAAAGTTAACTTTCCAGAAACAGATGTGAAAAGATTGCTACGCAATCACTAGCAATGCGCTATAATTAGCTAAGCCTAATTTCCACGTGCAGACGAAGACGGACACAAAGGGCTGAAATGTTAGGAAATTGTCCTATTCCCTCTCTCATTGTTGATTCTCAGAAGATCAAGGATGGGAAGGAATGAAGCAAAGATCTCCCCCTTCCCAGAAGACCCCACTCCTTCCCACAACCTTTCAAAAACCAACCCTCAGTAGAGGGGAAGAACATGCCTTTGTTTCCTACTGATAAGCCTCTTTGAATTCTGAGAATCTCATCCCTTCTTCCCCTAGGTATTTGCTTCCCCTTTTGTTTATGGGGCCGTTTTCAAGGTGAAATTCTGGGAACAAGGATAAGACATGGGCCCTTTTGCAGACAATCGCTGGACAAATAAAATTGCCCCAATATCGCGGCAGGTCGAAACGATGGTTGAGGCATCTTTTTAAAAACAAAAGGTGCAATTTCTTATTTTTAAAAAGGGCAGGGCGCATTTCGCGATCTAAAAGAAGGGCAGGGCGCATTCTGCTGATATGGAAAAGGGCAGGGCGCTGCGCCCTTCAAAAACGGCCTAGCGGGAACACTAGTTTTAACTAAATCAGGACTGTCCAACTGACAGCTCGCGTCCCGCATGTGGCCCCCCAACACATATTGTGAGGCCCGCCAACTTCTTATTCAAAATATTTCTTTTCTCAACATTTTATGGTATCAAGAAGCATCCAAGACTACCAGTCTCGATCAAGCCGTGGTCCTCAAAATTTCCTCTTGATCGCTCTTTTACTCCTTTCATTGTATTGGAAGATAAAGGTACAGGACATCTGCAGGTCAAGGTCAAGCAGTCCTACCCTGCACGCTGGTGTTCAAACAAATTCCTAGAAAGAGCATTGCCTCGCGTTGGGGGGGGGGGGGGGTAGACGGAGGGAAGAGAGAAACATTTCAAATACGCAAAACCTGCCTGCAATTGGTTAAAAATAAAGACCCCCCCACTGAATTTATTTTATAATTAATAATTCAACTATTAATTGTTATTGTATTAGAGGTAAGAGGTTATTTTTCAACTTTTTCAAACTGCGGCCCACCAGGTGATCAGTGATCGGAGCTCTGGCCCGTGTGCTCTTTGCAGTTGGACAGCTCTGAACTAAATGGTAAGGTTAAGAAATTTGAAATTTATTTTTTAATGCTCCATTTTGAAATGACTAGTTTAAGCAGCTTCATGCCAGTGTTATTTTATTTACACTCGGAGGTTGGCAATTATTTACAAAATCAACTGCAACTCTCTTCAGGTATACTAATTGTTAGATTGGTATTAACAAACCTATATTCTTCTTCCTTCTTTAAAGTAGCAAAACCATGTAAAGATGAAATATTGATTTCTTAAATCCCCCTCCCCTAATTTTTATTGCTCTAACATTTTGAAAGATTTTGTTTTATTTAAAGAAATAAGTTGAAATCTAAGTAGCAATCTAGGTGAAACCATCATTGTTTTGCAATACCCATTCTTTTCGAGAGCTTTACTTCGTGAAACAAGTGCACCAGTTCATCTTATTTAATTTACAAGCTATTTGTGTTTCATTTTTTGCATGTAATGGTAATTGTTACCTAAATTCACACACACATATATGTGAAGTATGCTTCTTCTTAGAGCTAAATTATATATTACTTTCCAGATATGGCAGCATCATACATCATCAACTGCTACTTCTGCTGTAGTTGCTGTAGCAACTCCTAGATTATCTATATATGACACCAGTCCTCCACCATCTTACATTTTAGTTGCTTATAAAGATAATGCTATAAAATGTTTTTTATAGGTAAGTTTTGGGACTTACAACTTTAATTATATGTGAAAAACTGATTTTTCTGTTAATTTTGTCCTTGAAAAGATTTTAGTATTTGTTTTGTACAACAGTAGCTTTGGTTTGGTATGAGGCTGTAATTGCTTACCTTTTACACTAGTTGTGTAATTGAAACTACAACATTTCAATGTACTAATTTACAAAAGCTATTTTCGGTGCATAACTCTTGTTTCCTTACTATGAAGAAATATGCCTTGAAGTGAAAACATATGTGAAATTTATTTTTATTATAAATTTGGGCTTTACAAGATTGTATTTTCCCATGTAAAATATGAAAGGAAATTCTAAATTTTTCTTTAAAAATGAAAGCCCTTTTAATCTAATTAACACATGCTAACCTATAGTTTGAAAAATAAACTGATAAAAATATTTAGGAGTTACTTGTCTTTCCCTGTTGCACAATTTTTACTTATCCCTAACATGAGCCAGTAGGATAGTGGTTACAATGAGTGATGTGGACTGATTGGGGGGTAAAGGAGTTGGAGTCGTTAGACAATAATCCGACTCCAGGCTTTTTTTTTTTTAAATTTTCACTCTCCTTGCATTTAAAAAAAACTGACTACCAATTATTTCGATTACATGAATGAAGGCATTCTAATAAGAAAATAACTCATTGACAACCAGGTGGCTTGATTGTTTATTGAACTTTCTGTAATTGCTACCTCCCCTAGTTTCCTTGTTTTTTAAATTTTCTTTAACTAATAGCAACTGGCAGCAAATGTTTTTTTTTTTTTTTTTTGCCTAACGTTTTCTAAGTAATCACTTTCATATAAAAATAATATATTTTTTACTTTAATCTCAGTTATAAAATATTAAAAGGAGTTAGTCAAGACCCCAAGTTCCGGAGGAAACTTCTGAGATTGTTCGGTAAATTCAAATGCATGTTGGTGCGAAAGCACTAATTTTAACGTTTTTTAAATCGAAAGACTGTCTGTAAGCTTGGCTCTCTCTAAAACGTATGACTTAAAATAAGCATATAATTTCTTGGTTACAAAATTCAATAATTGCGATTAATCTTAAAATCTTCATATAAGGGTTAATTCAAAAGCAGCCAATAAAATGAAAATCAAAAATTGAGCAAAGAAATATAAGTATAGTAAAAGCTATTCATTCAAAGCTGTATACCATCGCATTTTGTATAAAATTTACTCCAGATGTACATGTACCTGGCCTTTCCCTGCAATATAGTACTCTATTATCATTGAAATTTTATAGATGAAATTTAAGCTTTATTATTGTGGATATTTTATGTAAATAATGAATTTATATTTTTATAAACTCTGAAATTAAGTTGAGATGTCACCCACCAGATGGGTGTCACCCAGGAGAGGGGAGGGGGACAACCCCCCCTTTCAAGAAAAGTTTTTTGACTTAGCAAATAAGTTATTTTTTTTTTCTCTCAAGTTGCATCTTTAAAAAAATTGAAATCACAGGATTTGATCAACATCTATTTGTTAAACATTAAAGGGGAGCAAGTTAATCCTTTTCAATCTTGTTAAAAATGGGATTTTTATGTAACCTCTTTAAGATTTCTTGGAGAAATATTTTAGAATTAAAATACTTATATTTTTTGTAATCTCCGAAATTTACTTGGGGTGTCACCCAGGGCAAACTACCCCCTCTCAAGAAAGTTTTTGTGACTTAACAAAAAAGCTTTTTTTATCTCAAGTTACAGCCTTCAAAAATTAAAAGTACACTATTTGATCAATATCTATTTTTTAAACATTAAAGGAAAGCAAATTAATCCTTTTCAAATTAAATGGAATTTTTAAGTAATCTCACTTTAAAACTGTGGGAAAATTTGGTTTTCAAATTGAATTTCTAACATTGCATGCATTTTAGGTTTACAGTAAAATACAATGCAAAAATTTCATAAAAAGGAATTACTATCTCAATCCCTGTTTAGGGTTTTCCCCCTTTCCCGTGAGGGAAGGGGGGGGGGGGATAATTGGGAAAAAAGGGAAAAAAAATTTAAAAGCCGGAGTCGAATTCAGACGTTTCAAAATCCAGGAGTTCGAGTCAGCCATTTTCCTTCCCACTCTGCAGCCCTGATTACAATGCTTACGAGTCGCAGGAACAACTGTTTTTCAAATCCTAGCTGTGTACTTTCTCTGTGCTTTCTTCTCAAATGTTAGAAATATTTCACCTGGTTGTTAATTTATTTGATGGTCATTGACCAAATGAAAGTAAATATTTCTGGAACAATCCTCAATTTAAAATATATAACTCTTTGCATTTTCCACTGAGCTACTTAAAACTACCTACCCCAGGTTTCTGATAAGTAATTTAGTTTTGTCTTTCGGAGCACATTTATACCTTTGTTTGTAAAAATTATGTCTATAAATATGTATATAATAGTTGTTTAGCTTGGTTTTATAAATTCAATGTAACCTGATTGTGAGTGCATCATTTTTTGTTCAGAAATAGCTATCAAAGCGTGTCATTTAAGTTTTGTATTTAAATTTAATTGAGACTATTTTATTCTAGAGAATCACTACAACTGGTTTGTAATATTTGCGTCAATACGGGAACTCATCGAAGGGATGAACACAGCATTTACAGCCACCAGCAGGGTATATTTTAGTTTTAATCTTTCAAGAATTTATTTCTTATCAGATGTGTGTTGTTGATTATTTATTTTGTTTTTGTTTTTTTTTGAATCTTTATGGTGATTTAAAGAATTATTTTTTTTTTTTTTACAATCAATACTACTAGGTTTTGTTTAATATGCACCTCAAGAAATCTAATAAATATACTTTGCTTTTCCACAAAAGATTGAAATTGTTGTTAGACTTTTTTTTTAAACTGCTCCATGCAAGTTGAAAAATTGGTTATAAAGTTAATTAACGGTTTTTAGGTTCAAAGCAGTATCTTCATGGTGCAGCAATAAGTGATATGCAGCTGACATGGACTGGGTGCACTCTTATAGCAATTGATTCCTTATCGCAGCTATTTTTGTATCGTTTATCACCAATAACAGATCCAGGTAATTTTATCAAATATATATGGGCTGTCCATAAATGATATTCTCTTTTTTTTCAACATTTTTAACACCCCCCCCCCCCCCTCTTTTAGCACATGTCACACTGTTTTTCAAAAACATTATGGTTTAAAAAGTATAATGTCACAATTCTTGTTACCCTCCCCCTACCCTAGGGTGGTTCGAAAAACTTTTTTTCAGCTAGAGTCCAGGACATATTATGGTTTAAAAAGTATAATGTCACAATTCTTGTTACCCTCCCCCTACCCTAGGGTGGTTCGAAAAAACTTTTTTTCAGCTAGAGTCCAGGACACCCCCTATTTTATAGATTTACTTATAGCAATATGCTGTAAAAGTTTTAGCTTCTTACTCAAATTTAAAGAGTGCTCAATGACCCCTCAATTTAACATTAGCCGTAGCATAGAAAATGTCACAAATTTAGAAACATTTAATTTCCCCAGCTGTTTTATTGTAAATAATTATTTTATTGCAATGTATATGCATATTACTCGTTAGAGTGGGCCGAAAAAACAAGTTTTTTTTATTTCGATGATGGGTAGTGCGGAAAAAATGCCATTGGTAGAGCAAAGTCCACATAAAAAAATTTTGCATTTTTTTGCACTATTTCTTGATCTGCCGCAATTAGGTTGAAGTTTTGAAAAAATGCTGTTTTTTTCATGTTTTTAGCCAAAATTAGTAAAAATAGTACGTTTTTATTTTCGATGATGAGTTGCGCACAAAAGTTGGTGGTATTAAACTCCCATTAAAATTTTGAGTTGTGTGGTATAGTTCTTTCCTTTGCCACAAATTAGTAGAACGTTTGGCAATTGATGGCATCAGATTCATTTTTAGATGCGTGGTGTGTCATAAATTAACTACTTATTGCACATAAAATTTGAAATGTGCTATTTGAAAACTTTGTGCTGCTTCATTCAAAATTAAGGTTAAACAGCACAGAACTCAACAAAGAGCTAATTTATATAGTGTGGATTTACAGAAAATTTCTGCATGTACTTTCAACAGAGAGTTTTTATCTACGCTGTTTTAGGTAATAAAAGCTTTTGTCAAGTTAAATCTCTGCACTTTAGCACTTTTACTTCTGTTACAGTATTGCTACATTGAAAGCATCTTTTCCTTCGTAGTCATCTGCAAATTCCGTGCTATTTTAGTATTATTTCTGTTTACTGCACACAGCTAGTGTAGGAATGCAGATTCTAAAATTGTTTCGGAAACTATGTTTATTTCAGTTTCTTGTGACAAAAAACATTTCGTGATTTGAGTATGGCCAGTATTAGTTGAGAACCAAACTGGAGCATATCGTCGTATTCAGTTAACCTGAATTTTAATTTTAGAGCCCTAAACCTTAAACACTCGAATTTCTTGATCCTTGCATCTTCTTTTAATTGCTATCTATTTATTCAATTAATATTCATCGCAATGTTTTGATACCTTGGTTTTCGTCAGTTTCCATTTCTGAGATAGCATTGTTGTGAATTCTTAGGATGGCCATGTTATTTACTATTTGAAATCATTTTTGCATACCCTGGTCATTTCTTTAGGCAAATCATATGGGCAAATAAATTCCTATTACAAACAGTGCAAGACATCGTGAGGCATCTTTGGGTTTCAAGGTACTTAAGTGAAAGTAAAGAGTTCTATGGGCAGCTGTGAGCCACCGAGACTATGTAATAGGCCCTGGTTGGCTGTCTTGAAACTCTGGAAAGCTCAGTCCAGTTAAAACAGCTGCACAGCTACCAATTCTTCCAGTATATTACTATCCACAAGTCGAAAAATATTGATTGGTGGCCTGCTATCTAGGAGAAACTTTTTTTTTACATGTATTTTTGAATCACCCTACCCTACAATTTCACAAACTGTTGCAGTTTCCCGAACCCCCCTCTCAAAGTGTGACATCATTTGTCAACAGCCCCATAGTATTTTTATATGAGAATTGAGATATATTTTTATATTAACCCTTATTTTCTATAACAAACTTTTGAGCTTTGGCCAAATGTACTTCATGATTAAAATTTTTTAGTTAAGTTAGAAAAGGAATTACAATAATTTTTTCCAAACATGATAAATATTATGTTTTCCAGAGTCTGAACTTTAATATCTGGCGGTTTATTTTCATTTTAGCAGTTAAAGTTTCTTCTCTTTTTTTTTAAACAGAAAAAATATGGCTGAATATACTACTATCAGAATTAGTGCCACTAGCCACTACCATGAAGAAAATTACAAAAATATATTTTTCTCTGTATACCATATTTTAGATTATTGTAATTCGCTGAATGAATTATGCCAGCAGATAAGGAAATGTATATGATAAAACTTATCTTGGAAAAACAACTTTGAAAAGTAGCTTACTGAAGGATCTAAAATAACTTTCTAAGTACATTCATACACATCACTGAATACAGCATTGTATATTTAGGTGTGAAATAAATATCACAGCTGTGCTAGAAGTTATGAAGTGAAAGATATATTTTATTATTTGAGGCAGTGAGAAGCAAAGGGGTGTAAGTGGCAAAAGTAAAAATTTGGAGATAACCAGTACAAATGGTAGGTGAACACCTCCTCTGTCTTAGGGCAAGAGATAGTACTAATAGTCATGGTAGGTGCTGCTGTACAGCATGATTTAGAAAAAAAAAATCAATGAAAGCATACATAGGACGTTATCTTTAAAGTCTTTTTAGTCAAAACCTGAAAATTTGCTTCTCACTGCCTCATTTTAACAGTTCTTCTGAAGTTTTTAAAACCAATGTATTTCATATTTTTATTTGATTATTTATCTCTTTATATGTAGGCGGTCCTATGAGTGCAATGTATGCCATAACTGTATTGGAATATTGTTTGATGACTGGTACTGACTGGTGGGACGTTGTGCTGAGCTTAAGACCAGGTACAATTAGATAAAATTCTCATTTGTGTTTTCCAGTTTTGTGTGTTAAATTTTTGTTCAAAAAATTAAAACTGGCTATGAGTAAAAATTGTTCGGTTATACATTTGAAAAAATTAAAGATAATGTTTAGATTCAATAACCTCTCATTTTATCTCTCACTTGGCTGTATCATGCTTTTCTTTTGGCTTCATGAAAATTAAGGGGTGGAAAATCTTTGCTTTATATTTGAGATCACTGAAGTCAGGGCCGGATTTGGAAGCGTAGAGGCCCCGGGACAACGAAGGAGTGGAGGCCCCTAACCAGGGTTCGAAAAGATCATCATATTTTCGAAAATATCCGATACTTTGATATATATTTTGATATATATGTATATATCCGATATTTTCGACCCGTGAAAGTTAGGATATTTTGTAAAAAATTTATTGTGGGGGCCCCTTTGTTGTGGAGGCCCAGGGCAGTAGCCCCGCCTGCTCTCCCTTAAATCCAGCCCTGACTGAAGTGGTGAAAATATTATTATAATATACAAAGTAGCATTCAATGCAAAACTATGCATTTTGTATCGTAGGCCTTGCAAATGAATCAAATTCATTCATCAATTCGTTTGATCGGACTGCTTGCAGAACTTCTGTATGGCATGTCAATCACCAAGGTTTGGTTACCTTGGTTTTACCGAAGTTTTAATTAATAAGTTTTTCAATCAATGCTTGACTGTATACAACCATGGAAGTTTGCGTTGAAGTTTGTAGGAAAGAGAAATTCAGACACTATCTTTGGCCGATTGCTTTTGTTCATGTACACTGCTGCTTCAGAAAAGCAATTCCAACCTTTCCCAATTAGTTCATTCTGATTCATCGTGATACATCCCACCCCTTCTAGAAGTTCAGAAATTAACTCCTTGCTTATATACAAATACAGTGAAGCACCGTTTATACGTTTTTGAAGGGAGTGCATGAAAAAAGCGTACAAACGAAAAAACATGTAATAGGTATAGGTTAATGTGTATTAGACTTTGCAGGGACCAATTTTAAAAATGTATAATTGATAAAAATGCATAAAAGAGAAACGTATAAACGGTGCTTCACTATAACGTATTTTCCTGCGTATTATCCACGGGCAGCCTATAATCCACAGGTCCTAAAATTGGCCTGAAGAAAAAAAGCTTCGTATAATCCGCGAATAATACGATGTAAAAAAAAAAAAAAGTTTGAATTTAACATACCATTTGAGCAACTAGACTAAAAATGTGAAAAGGTTCTTACTTTGAAGGCATAATCAAAATTAATCTAAAGTATAATCTATATATAATGATTTTTCTTGAAATCAAGACTATAGTACGCTAATTACTTGAAAAACAGAGTCAAGACAAAAGAGCAAACGGTCTTATCTTGTGCAAATGGCTTCCTAATTCACTGTAATGTTGATTATTTTACAGGGCCTGAATTGCGTAAGAAGTAGTGATGTGACGGATCGTTAAAAAAGTAGATCCGCGGATACGGATATGGATCCGGATCATTAGTGTCAAGATCCGCGGATACGGATACGGATCTCAAAATGTTTTTGCCCAATTCAACTATCCAAGTGTAAAATTTATTACGGAAGGTATTCCCGTCACTATAATAACACTGTTTCTTCAAAAAATGTCATCTACGGAGAAAATATAATAAAGACTATGATTTACTCTTTGAAGAAATCTCCGTTAAAATTGATGGAGATTTGGAAGGAACGGGGAGTGCAGCATTAATGCTCAGATAGAATGTGAAAAATTATTTCTAACTTGCTCGGTAGATTAGGATACAGGAGCAAGAGTGTAAAGCTGCTACTGGATAGGCTAGAAATAATTTTTCGCATTTTATTTCAGCATAAATGCAGCGCTGAGCCATTCCACCCAAATTACTCCGACCAACCGAATAACAGAGCCGGGAACACCTTTACAAACAGTAAATAGAGACTTTTGTCTCACTTTGTTTTAAGGATGCCAGGAAAAACCAGATTATTAACCAGAAATTAAGAAAAACAGAAACCCCATATCAATAACAAAAATTAATATTAAACTAAAAATAAAAAAAAACATGTCTCATAGGGCCGTTGGCTTCTGAAATGTTACCTTATAATTTAAATAGGGAATAAAACCTATTTTAAACCGAATTTAAGTCTTTTATTCAAATATTTAAAAAATTTCAGAACAGAAAAGATCCGTTTAAGATTCGTCAAAAAAGTAACGGATAGGGATACAGATCTTTATTTTTCCTGGGATATCCGCGGATACGAATATTCGGAACATCACTAGTAAGAAAATCTTCAAGCAACGTAAAATAACCAACATTACAGGCAGGCAGCGAGTAGAAACATGCAAACAATGTAAAATAAACAACATTCAGTCGGCGTACCGTCTTTATCGGTGAATTGGAGCGTTGGTGTTAAGAAAAAAATCAGATAATCCGTGGCAGCGTATAATCCTCACCTCATAAACTTTGCCTTTTTTAACAGATAATCCGTGGATTATACTCAGGAAAATACGGTAATTCATTTAGATTTAAAAGATAATTTTTTTTAAAAAAACTTATTTTATTCATTCAGCATCAGCTATTGCTATTTATTGATTTACTTAATATATATAACACAGGATTATTTATTTCAGGTGTGATTGACAGTATTTGTGAAAAACTAACAGAATCATTCAATAGGCAGCCAGCAGCATCTCAGCAAGGTTGGATATGTAGATTTTTGTCCCTGAAAGGCTCCTTATACAGGTAATATTGTTTCCCCCCTTCAAAGTTGTATGTTTCTCATTCCTTTATTAAATTATAATCATATTTTTATTTATATAGTTATAGATTCATTTGAGGATTTAGAATTGTTAGTTTTTTCTGTTGCTGATGAAATTAGTGTTTGGTATTACACTGCCGTCGGCAGGTGGTATCAGCAGACATGAGTTTTTGGGATATATGAAGAATCACGTTTTGGATTCAATATTAACAAAAAAGAAATATTGGAATCAGACTTTTTTTTTTCAAGCTTTTTTTGGGCAGAAACTAAATAAGCATGCTTGTACAATAAAGTTAGCATATAATAGATGATAAAAATGAAAAACGGAAATATTTGCAGTTACTGCCTTTTAGCTGGCCATGGCTGTACAAGTTATAATACACAATATAGTTATGTCATGTACAGAGGTAAAGTTGTTAGAAAAACATGTTCCTCACCCAACCCTTAAATTCAATGAAATTTTGAAAGGTTTGGATGGTCTCTGCTAGTGTATTTTTTACATTGAGTAGATAGGTGGCAAATCCGCACCTTAGAAAAATGCAGTTTAAATATGGAACATTACAAAACAATGAAAGACAACAGAAGAAAGTCAGGACCCATTTGGTCTCTTGGGTCTTGCCTCCCAGAATGGCTATGCAAAGTTGAAAGTTTTTTTATAACAAATAAAGAGCTCCACTTAACGCAGAAAAAGCAAAGAAAAAAGTTTGTAGTTTTTGGCCTTTTATATTTTATGTTAAATAATCCTTTGTACATAGAATCTTTTAATCCGAAATAATTTCTCAAACTTATGTGTATTTCAAAATTATTTAAGCAATATTTCATATGTATTTTACAGTGTTTTGAACAAGGCGTTTTTGAGGTTTTGGAATTGGTCCACTTGAAATGATAAATTTTACTCAAATTTTATTGTTAAACTTTAATTTTTAATCTTTTATACTAAATATGTGTTTTCTCTTTTGTTAAGATGTTTAAATAATGGTTTGGCTAAAGCTGCTGATTGCCATGCTCTACTTATGTTAAATGCTGTAGCTGCTGCTATGAAGGGTTTGCTTCGTCCAAGAGATTTATCTAGTCAAGACAAAGGACCAGCTGAAAATTTAACTTGTAAGCAATTACATATGATGATTACTTGTATGAATAAGTATTTTTAGCCTACTTTCTGAGTAAAAGTCAAAAAAAGAAGAAAAAATCATGAAAATATGCTTAATGCATCTTTAAAATATTGCTAAAAACAAAAAAAAAAGTTAAAAAATGACTAAACTATCTAAAAATTGGAAAGTAGGGTATTGAAATAGGGAAAATGGGTCTTTCGGTATTTCTGCCCCCCCCCCCCCCCAATAACTTTTGAATAAATTTTCCGATTCAAACAACCCCTTTTTTTGTTTGAAAGATCTTGGCAAAGACACCTCATTCCCATATTTCATTTTTTTATTTGAAATTCTTTTGTTCAATTTTCAACAGTTAAAAAAACTTAACATTAACTCCTACAGGGAAATTCAAGGCTCTTGTTCAATTTTCAACAATTCAAACCCTTAACACTAGCACCTAAGGGAAAAACTAAAAGTAAATATAGATCCTTAACTTAAAGGCAGATTTGCTTCAAACTAACTTTGTTGGAAATAGCTTTTTGTTGACCGAATCCTACAATTTTAGGGCCCTTAACTCGGACTCCTGTATTGAAAAACTAATCGGACTCTGACTCGGACTTCGTAGCTTTGACAGAAATTTAGACTTTAGAGATTATTTTGCTTTTGAGCTGTCCCATTCCTTTCAGGTATATGATCCCATTAATTGTTTAAAACTGCCAAACATGATGCATGCTCGGTACTAGTAGAGCCTCTCCTTTAACAGGAAAGTGAAATGCTAAGAGACCAAAAGAAGCGGCTAAATTGATAAGCTGTGTTTCACTTAGCACTTCCTTCTCCTCTGTGACATTGCAGTATCATAGGGATGCGTCACAGGAGATATTCAGGGGGGGGGGGTATACAAATGAAATTGAGCGACTATTCGTGTGTACAATTGGTGGGGGGAAGGGACTGTAAAAGTTTATAGACTGTCGAAGATTATTCTAAGGTTATTGATATACAGTACAACTTTTTTAATTTAACAATACTCGATTTGACGAGTTCCTCAATTCAATGTTACATTTCACTGGTCCGGATTAAACTGCATTGAAAGCCATGCTCCTCAATTTAACAATAACTTTTTCCAGTCCCTTGACAATTGTTATTAAGGTTATATGTTATTGCTTATGGATGCATTGACTTTAACTGTCCTTCGCTGGTGTTCTGTCTTTGAACTCTATCAGAATAAAGTAATTCACCTTTTGCTAAATATATGTGTAAGGAGGGGGGGCATTATTGTTCTTTCAAAGATATATTTTGTGTTACATGAATATTATTAAGTTTAAGTCTTCTATTAGTTTTCATAAACAGCTTTGTTTATTTATTTATTTTTTTCATATAGCCATTTTAACTAGCAAAAGTGCTGAAACAATAATTCAATTAGACAAAGTTCTACTTCTTCTGGAACACAAGGAATTTACAGTAGAACCTCCAATACTGCAATCACTACAACATTTAACACAGTGGGTAGCAGACTGCGCAATTTTTTTGCTAGCTTCTTTGCCTCATCAAAGTCAAAGTACTCACCCACGTTTTGCCGGAGTAAGTTTTGTTCTCCTTTTATATAATAATTCCTTTTTTGTGGAGTGTTTGCTAAGTAGAATACTAAAGTCATTATAAAAGAAGGTATAATGAAGAGCAATTTCAAAATTTTCAAACATGTTTATTGTGTTTGAGATAAACTTTTGTCATTATTTTTTGGTTTTGAAATCAAGTTAAGCTGTAGAAATCCAAATTATTAAACTGTATTTAACACGATTTGTCCTCGAAAATTTTTGATGATAATAGTTAATACTAACATCGAAATATTTAAGAGATTGGTGTCATTATACTAATTTATTTTTCACTTAAAACATTGCTTCTAGAAATTTTTTAAATTGATTATTTTAAGTATGTTGCTGCAAAAAAGGGTACCTCCAAGTCCAATTTTTCCACGTAAGATTTTTTTTTTTGCAGGTTTTTTTGCTTTATAATGTGATAGTATGCACCAAAAAGTATCAAATAATGAAGAAAAACAACTTTTGAAAATCCATTAAGCTGATTTTGACACTCATTGCCCAATTTTGAACATTTTGCATTCATTTAAATCAAAAATAGTTTTTAAAAAAAATCCACTGTATTGCAATTAAATTTTCTTCTGGACAAATGCAATTTCTTATTTGCTGTTCCAAAAAAAAAAGAAAGAAAAGAAAATCTTTATTTGTTAATTGCAGAGCCAAGAAAAATGACTTATTACATTGGCCCCCTCCCGGTTACTGTAATTTCAATTCTACAATTTTTGATATGAAGTAATAATAAATACCATTGTTAATCACTCTCAATTTGGTTACCATTTTTTTTATTTTGATTTCAGGATTGAATTATTTTTTATTTTTGGACTAAATTTCAGTAAGATAGTTTAGGATGTGGGAAATTTTTTTGTTGAGTAAGCTCACAGTTTTTTTTACATACGGGTCATTCCACGTCAAATCAACCACAAAAATGGGATTTTAACACCCACCGTCTCAGAATTTGATCAAACTTGGTATACTTCATCCCTTTATGGTTACAAGCAACCCTCTAATTTTTTTTTTCTTTCAGTATCAATGCGTTTTGATTTTATAGCCTTTTGAAATTTGGCGATTTTACATTTTATGTCATTTTTGAGACACTCAAACTGAGATGATGTTGTTTACGAAAAAATTTATTTCTTGGTAGCTAATGCTATAATCTTTTTCAAAATTTTTACACAAAATAGAAAGACTTTGAACATGTTGATAAAATTTATCTTTAAAATCTTAGTTTGCAAAAAAAAAATTTAAAAAAATTAGAAAATTGAACATTTTAAATTAAAAAAAAAATGTTGGCAAAAATCTGAATTTCAACAAGAGGGTCAGTTTTAAAAATCATGATTTTTTTAAAAATGATCATGAATATGTACTCTAACTTATCCAATGAAAAACATTAGGGGACTTTAAGGGATTCTGCCCCCCCCCCCCCCTCTTCACTTTCTGGAAAAAAAAGCGTAAAACATCATACAATCTCTTCCATATTCTTAAAAACAGAATTGTCAACAGTTATTATAAAAATTGAAATACAATGTGTTGAACATAGAACTCAAATATTTTTTAAAAAAAATTCAATTTTCTATTTTATTTGAAATAGTTTAAAATAAGTCAAATCAACCACAAAAATGAGATTTTAACACCTACCATCTCGGATTTTGATGAAACTTAGTATACTTCCTTATTTTGTGGTTAAAAGCAACCCTTTAGTGTCTTTTGTTTCAATCTTAATGTAATTTAAATTTGTAGACTTCTGAAATTTTTCGATTTTGCGTTTTTTTTTTTTTTGTCATTTTCAAAGACACTTAACTGAGCTGTTGTTAATGAGAAAAAATGTTTCTCAGCAACTAATGATATTACCTTCTTAAAAATTTTCACAAAAAATGTTAAGACTTTGAATATTTTTATAAAAAATATTATAATTATCTTAATTTATACTAAACATTTTAAAAAAATCAGAAAGTTAAACATTTTGATTTTTTTTTGGTCAAAAAAAACCATTGTCGAAATTTAAAATTTTTAACATCAGGGTCAGTTTTAAAAATCATGATTTAAAGAAAAAGTGATCATAAGTATGTGCTCTAACTTTTCCTATGAAAAAAGTTATGGGTCTTTTAGGGATTCTGTCCCCTCCCCCCTAGAAACAACGAAAGCATAATAGAAAAAGGCTCTTCCACATCTTTGAAACAAGAGCTCCCAGCAATTATTTAAAAAATTTAAATATTAAGTGTGTTAAATATTGAACTCAAACATATTAATTTAATATTCAAGCTTTTTTTTACTTGAAATAGTTAAAAATTGTTTAAAATATAGACATTCTGAAGATAAGATATCATGAAATTCAAAAGTTGCAGACAACAATATCTGCATACAAATTACTGCATTTTAGTCCAGACAACTTGAAACAAAAGTAAAGTCTTAACACCAATTCATAATCATGCAGTTTCTAGTACTTTCAGGATCCCTCCCCCCCCTTACGTTTGAGAAAAATTGCTATCGTGGAACTGTTTTTCCATTATAGTTTTACTGCTGTACAACAACAAATTCATCCTTTTAACTTCTTGAAATTACACTTAACACCTCTTAAAAATCAATGGCCTGATTGTTTAGTAATAATATGTTCTAAATAAAATAAATTATCTTTCCCCCTCCCCTCATAGCAAATGAAGAAATAAATTAGTATTTATGCACCTCTCGTATTCAGTGGATTTTGATATTTTTTTAATGACAATTGGAAAACATTATTTGCATGGAATTTTTTTTTGTCCAGATCCCCCCCCCCCCCAGCTTAATGACATAACTCGCAACTTTTCCTCAACTTACTGGGGTTCTAAAATTTTAATTCCTAAAAATATTCTGTCTGTATCACTTATACTTATTAATGCTTAACATTCACATTATGAAAATTAATTCCAGTAAATGAATTTTCTATTCTTTTTGTTTTCTTTCTTTGAAAAAATCTGGTTTGCTAATTCTGCATTAGCTACCAGTTTGTTTGGCACTCTTGGTTCCCTTAAGAGATTTTTCGCCTCCAGCTCATTCCTATTCCGTGCTGATGAGTGCTAAAAAGCACGAAACTGCAGTCCTCGGATGGAATAACTGAGCTGGTGATGTATTTTAAGTAATAAATGTAATGTATGTGTCAAATAACGAATAAAATATTAAGGGTCTTACTTCCCCCCCTTCCCCCCAACGCATTTTCTCTTGACAGCTTTCAGGTATTCTTCAAGGACTTGCAATCACCCCAGAAACCTGTCTAGGGCTTTTCTATAACGATACGGCAGCTAAAAATGCTTTTATATAATCTTTTCCAAGAAAAAAATCACAAGAAGGTCTTTTTTACAAAAATAAAGAAAATTCACAAAAATATTTTGGTTTTTCACAAAAATAAAGAAAATTCACAAAAATATTTTGCATTTTCACAAAATGGGGACCCAAAAAATAAAACCTGGATCGACCCCTGGGTTTATAAATCATTTGTACAAAATAACAATTGGCTTAAAAGAACATACTGCCCTTGATAAAACTAATGCAGCAGTTGAAAGAGGTATCAAGAAAAAGAAAGGGTCTTTTAAATAAAAAGTAGTTAACAATCTCACAGTCATAATATAAGCAACTAACTATAAACGTAAACCATACAGCTTGCTGATCAGCTGTCATCTAATACCAGCTGTTCCTTTATGGGAGCTAGTAAAGCAACCATTAAGTTAGGGAGGTGACAGGCGAATATATTAAAAAGAAAACAAAACATCTAAAAAAATTACTAGTGAAGTGTAAAATAAAAATGCCTGCCATTTGTACAAATGCCAGGTTATTAGGATCCATTTATGATCATAGAAATACTCAAGATAACAAAACACACTTTTAGGGTCAAATGATATTGTTGCAAAGCCTTAATTGTAAACATTTTGGCCAATGGTAACCATTTTAAACTCATACCCAATAAATTGTTATGTTAAACCAAAACTTTTCTGGGTTATTCCATTGGATCAGAGATAAACAAATCCAAGTTTCAGTTTGATATTGCATTAGATTAATGAAACAAGTTAAAAGCTCTGAGCTGGTATTTATAGGATT
This sequence comes from Uloborus diversus, assembly GCF_026930045.1. NCBI lineage: Eukaryota > Metazoa > Arthropoda > Arachnida > Araneae > Uloboridae > Uloborus > Uloborus diversus. Next base: position 67,416,504 of record NC_072735.1, on the reverse strand, counting down.
TTTAACACTTTGGATAAATTGCCTAATTATAAATTAGAATTAGATGAAAAGTTTTAAATTCTATGTTGCCCTAAGTTTAACAATAAAGTATGCATAAACTGTTGTAGAAAAATTTCGAATTTCGCGATATTATCTTATTTTTATTGTTTATTATTAATTAATTTAATTAATTATTTTCAATTCAAAAAACCTTGAGTATTTAAATGTTTACATTTAAGTTCAAACACCAATGTATTTCAATATTTAAATTTTCTTTAATGTGAATATTATCTTAGTTTGTAATATTGCAATCAACTTTTTTTCATTTATCAAAACAGGGGGCAGAGCAGGGGGGGGGGAGAATCCCTCAAAGTTCCCTAAAGATTTTCATTTTATGTGTTAGCACACATGTTAATGATCATTAAAAAATATATATAAATGATTTTAATTTAGACCCTCATGCCAAAATTTTGACTATCATTTTTTTTGTTGAAATTTTTTTTAATTTTTCAGTTTGTTAATTTTTTTAAATAGCTAAATACAATTTAGAATTTCAACATATTTGTTTCTGAAATACTTGAAATCTTAATATATAATATAAAAATTTTCAAAATTTTTTTATCTTTAGTTGAGAAATAAATTTTTTTTGCAAACAGCTGCTGTTCATTCTCAGAGAACTGTAAATGACAACTAACGCAAAATCGCAAAACTTTGAAGGGTCAAAAAATAAAAACTAATTTTAATAGAGAAGAAATACTTTAGGAGGTGACTTAGGACTATGAAAAGAAGAAGTATACAAAGTTTCATTGAAATCTGAGATGGTGGGTGTTGGGGTGTGGTTGAACTGACATGGAATGACCCATACCTTAGTAAAAAGTCTAAAATGCATTTATTTGACATTGTGTCTCTATGGTAGTAGTGTCTTAGGCATAAATTAATGCTTCTATTGTTTTTTAAAGCGTCTTCTGTGGCATCTCCTTTCCAGTTATCCTTTATGGAACTGAAACTTTAATCATTTCCCACATATATCAAAACTAAACTGCAAAAGATTCTTGTTAGGTATTGATTTAAAATCTACATCTCATTTTGCTTTCATTCTTTAAACTTTAAATTTTTTGTACCTTCTTTCCTCATCTGTATACTTGTCTTTGGAAATACGGTCGAACTTCCTCAGATCAAAAATTCCTATATATAGAACTTCCAGCAAATTTCCATGATTTTTACCTAGAAAAATTGTTTTTATATCAAAAAAATCTATATATATATATTGAAGTTTTTTCAACACATTGGGAGATTTTATTCCACTGTTTGCCTCACAAAAAATGAAGGTTAGGGGAATAAAGAAATTTAGGGAAGCTCACTGGGGGAACCTCATAAGTAAGTTAGGGTTAAGGGGTGGGCAGATAAGTCGGTGTTCCATTCTTGAGTTCTTAAATTCGCTCAAATTTATTTCATTTTTGTTGTAACTATAATAAGATTAAAATTAGTTTTTCTGAATAATATGCCATCATGTTGTCAGAAAACCTTGATACATATTACATTTTTATACATTTTTCATTGTTGTCTTACCTTTTGACCTAAATATGTAACATTATTATTTAAAGTATTTTTTAATCTTTCGGAACATAGGCTGGTTTAATTACTGACCCAAAAGCTCTAAACACTTTACGAGAATTGCTGGTGATAATTAGAATATGGAGTTTTCTGAATGAAAGCTGTCTTCCAGTATTTACAAAAATGTCAGGTGAGAATAATCTGTACCTATAAACCTAATGCAGACACATGTTTAATTCAAAAAGTTTAAAACAATTGATGCTGATTTAAAATTTATGTATTCCATAATTGTGGAACTAAAAAAATTCCTTTAGTGTATTTGTTCAATAATTATAAAAATGTATATATATATATGATCAGTATTGGCTGTATAGTCAATGCTGCAGCCCAGGAAAATCTGACTATGATATTGAATTCCTCATAAATCAGGTGCAGATTGTCCATGTATTGAAAAAATCAGATTATCCAGTTGTTGCAGTTTTTTTTTTTTTTAATTACACTTAAAATACTTCTAAAATGAATATTGTATATACTCATGTATAGGTTGAGAAATTTATTTTTAAAAATGAGGTTTAAAGTTAGAGGGTCAACTTATTCAAGGGGCAGAATTTCCAAAAATTTTCCTAGACTTTTTCTTAGAAAAAGCACTTGAAAACATGAACATTTTCCCGATTTAAGTCCATCCATTTTAAGCAGATGCTAAAGAAATAAATGCTTAAACATTCTGCTATGATTTTAAATGGTTGGTCCGTGAAGGAAAGAATAAATAATTATAGTACAAATAATGGCCAACTACATGAAAAATGCGGGTATCGCCGTATTTGAGAATGACGAAATCTCGATTTTAAAAGTGAATCCTTTTGGTGCAAAAGAATAAAAATCGGACGTTTTTAAACATAAAAATGTTCATTACATTTCATTTTCTTCTTTTTTATAACGTTTAAATTCAAAATTAGTTTCAAAAACGCTCCCGTTTTTTCCAAAAGTAGGGACTTGACTTATACGTGGGTTTTCGATTTTTCTCCTAAAAGTAGGGGGGTCGACAAATGATGATCAACTATCAAGAATTTGTTCTGATAACTTTATTTTACCAAGCATTTATGCATGCCTTCAGAAATACTCTGCTTCATTAATTTTATTTAAAAAAAAAAGCCTGAAATCTTTTATCTGTCCAGTTCTTTAGAGCAGAATATCGTTTTCTGCACTTTTTTTTTTTCAAAACAGTTTTATGTGTATGTTTAAACTTTTTGTTACATATTCCACTCTCCTGCCTGTTTTTGTATGTAAAACATTTCTAAAATAATTAAGGAAAGAAACAAAAGTAATCCTTTGCTTAAAATGAAGAGAGTCCCTTATTATTCATTTTGAAAACAGCTTCAATTGAATATGAATTTTCACCATAATCAGCTATCTATTTAATGAATAAATCTTTCATAATTATTGTCAGAGTGAATTTATCCCTCCTTTAACAAAATGCTTCTATCAAACTCAAATAAAAAGTAATTTAAAATAGTAAAGTAATGCATATGAATTGAAATCAGAAATTGTTACTAATCATGAAGTAAGCAAACATATCAGGTTTACATATTCTACATATAAAATCATTCTGTTGTGTAGTCTTTCAATAAAATATTCCTTTGAGTGAAAGATTTTCTTTTTCTCTCTAGATAACTTAGATATTCTTTCGCTTCTCTTCAAACTACTGACTAAACTTCTTCTTACACATGGATCAGAACCAGATGATGTATTACTTGGTAACTATGCTCGTTATGTTTTGTAGAGTAAATCTGAAAGTGGAAAACTAAACTATTGTCATGTACAGTTTATATTTGGATTGCAGCTACAGTTTTATTTATTTCTTCCCCCAGATGAATGTAGCTTACTTCCCAATCAAGTACTTGTTCCTACCATAGAACTTGGTACCCAAGCCTTAGGTAATTAAATTTAGTGTTGTTTGTTATGTAAATTGATTTGCATATGATATATGTTAGTGTTCAGTGTATTCACTATAATTTTTCATAAGATGTATTTTCAGAGTTCAGTTAGTTTTGATAGATATATTTAGCTTTGAGAACTAAGCTAACCTCAAACAAATCAGTTCGTTTCAGAGATGAAAGAATGGTTAGGAAAATATATTTCAGTTAAAATATTATGAATTGTTTTAAGGACAAAAGTGCAGTAAAATCCTGATTATCCACATCACAAGTCGAAATTCAAGGAAATGTATTTTTGCAGCAAGAAACAAAAACCAAAAGTTGAATTTTTTCAAAAAAATTGTAAATTTATAGTTGTTTTTGTTCCATTTTTTGCACTTTCTTTATCACTCTTATACCTGCTCTTTATTAAAGTTAAGTTTAATTGATCATAAATTACAAAGCATATTTACTGTACTGTATATATTTTAACTCTTTGTATGAAGTTTTATGAATTTATACTGTTAAGTTTTTGTGCAAGAACAATTTTTACCTTATTTGCTCCTCACTTTATGCCTTTTTGGGGGATTATTCAGGACTTTCATTATCCATGGTACCCGTGCCACCCGATTCTGCAGATAATTGGAAGTTAACTGCATTTAAGTAATTTGATTTGCTTATTTCCTATTCTACCAATTAAATCTTGTTCAAGTTTTAAATCTCCCAGCATGAAATTCATTCAGTAATTATCTTACTATATGTATTTCTTCTGTGCTTATGTTTGTAGTTATAAGGCTTTTAAACAGATGGACTGAATTTAATCAAAATTTTTGTGTAATTAAGTTGATATGGGAATGGTTTAGAGTGGCGATGGATCGAATCGGAAACATTTTTGTTAACTAATTAATGAATCTGAACATTGAATGGTTATATCTCCTAAATGATTAATATTTATTTTAACCTACTGTAGAGAGAGAACTGAAATAAATATTTAACCCGTTGCCAAAGGGCAATAAGAAAGCCAGCTCTACTTTTTTTCATGAAATTTCCTACTGTGATATGTCAATTGAGAATAGATAAAACATAGAGAGAGAGAGAGTGAAGCATTTCTTGAAAGCAACGATTTTAGGTCCCATGATATATTTTAAAGTAAAGTACTGGAAGAAATCGGGGTTTCTTTCAGTAGGTTCACGCAAAACGTGTCTTCTGACGTCGTAGTTGAACCATGTGATTGGATCGGTGCTTTAGGTTTTCCTAACGAAATGATCAGAAAAACCGTACCTAGCAACATTTGTTTCTCGGCTCAAATCCATCTGAGGTTTGGCACCAATGGCAAGAATACTTTAAGGATTATAAAACTAATCAGTAATATTATTAAAGGAAAAGTTGGCAGAATTTAAAGACAAAACAAATTTTATTTTTGTTCAGATAATTTACAACAGGGTAGTTCTGTACACAAACGAGCAGTGCAGTGGAAGATTTTTATCTTTGGTGGTAAGAACAAATTAGGCAATATATGAAGTTTTAAAAGTTTTTGTTCAAAAGATCGGACCGCTAATTGGTGGAAGTTTGCTTCGCTCACTAATCGACTGGATTACAGGAACATGGTGGCTTGGGGACTTTGGCCATAAACAGTAGAGTTGCATGATTATTTGTTTAAATTTTAAGCTACTGTTTATTTCATTCATTGCATTTTTTGTTTATTTTATTGGCGAAATATTTTAAATTGCAAAGAATTGTATTAGGTTTTTAAAGAATGTATAGTCATTTTAGTTGGAAGAATGTTTATTTTACCTCAGGAGGGGGGGGGGAGTGATTTTTGCTTATTAAGGGAACTGTTTTTACCTTTATCTTTTTTTTTAACGATAGCTTTTCAATTGCTTTACTCTTTTTCACATGTGGGACGTTGCAGCAGGATTTCCCATTTGTTTTAGATGGGTAGTTAGTTTTTAACACTTATTATCAGAGAGCGATTTTTATCCTTTGAAGGAGCAAACCATGCAATCTATGAAGATCTTTCAAGTTACGCAAGAAAAAATAGTTAATAAAACCACTGCTCAATGGGCATTAGATAAATCAAGTTGTAATAAATATATGAATTCTGACACCAAGCAGCTTAAAACATTTTCTTTTTACTTATTTTTGTCAACAAAACGGTTCAAACACTTGATAGTTTATTTAAATTTTTCAACTTTTCAATTTACAAAGTTTTAACAGAACAACGTCTGTCGGTCCTCTATTCATATATATATATATATATATATATATATATATATATATATATATATATATATATATATATATATATATATATATATATATATATATTGTCCTCTTTTGTGACAACTCCATAACTTTGTCAATGATAATTCATCAAACTACATGTGTCTAATATCATTTTGAAGATTTTTGTTCACCGCTTTCGGCAAAAAATAAATAGAAATCACACAGTGTATTGATTTTTCCAAAAAATCGGTTTATTCTGTTTTTTGTTTAACCTTTCTTTAATGGTATAGCTCTGCAAGTGAGGCTGTGTGGCTCAAGTGGTTAAAGGGTTGTGCTAAAAACACGAACATCTTGGGTTCTTGTGAATTTTTTTGTCTTTGAAGGACTTTTTTCTTGGGTTGATCTTAATCCAAAATTTTGAGAATATATATTCCTAACTCACTGCAGGATTCTGTTCGCTGCCTACATGCATACTGTTGCATTAAAATCAAAAAAGGAAAGGTAAATTATAAGATTTTTTTTGGTGCTTCCTTAATCTTTCAGAAAACACAAAAGTAAGGCATCATTTTATTTACTTTTTCACCGCCATTGGCGAAAAATAAACTATTTACACTGTAACTGTTTTTCAAAAAATTACCATTTAAAAAATTGCATTTTTGAATTACAGCTGTCAAGTGCAAATGCTTTGCATGGGTCAGCTAGTAAATTATAATTTCCATAAAACTTACACTGTAAGAGTATTCATATTTATTTGCAATTTTGTTGGTTATGTATTGAAACAGTTGCTTTTATCCCTTATGTATACTTGATATATATGTACCTCAGAGATGTTAGAAAGACGTAAGTCATATTATGATAATTTTACAGGAGAGAGGAAAACCTTTTTTCTGGTCCATGCAAAGGATGGGACATGTGCTCTTTTTACCCTGGTAAAAAAATTGAAAAGGATTTTTTTTTCTTTTAAGAATTCTGTTCACATGGTTCGATGCGGAATAGGCTTCTTACATCAATCTGGCACAGATCTACAGAAAAAAGCTCACTAGTTTAGTCACAGGTTTTATTTTTTACATGCAATCTCTTCATGGTTACAAAGAACTAAAATTAAGCTTATTTAGGCTTTAGATGCATGAAGGAGTGTTAGGGGCTTTATAGGTTTTTTTTTTAAATTTTTTTTTTGTTATTTAATCTTTCCTCTGTTATAAATCACTGTTGATGTTTTAAAATATATTATTTTTGCTAAACATACTTTTATTATAAATTTAAAATAACTTTATTATTATATATTTTTCAATTTAGGTGTTGCAAGCCCAGCTCTTTTCATGAATTCACTGCCACTGCAATTTGAATATCATTCTCAACCTGAATTTTTAAGATATAATAGCAAGGTCTATACCATCGAAGGAACTATTCCTCAATCGCATAAAACTGATATAGTGAGGCATGTTAGTCTTGGGAAAAATCCATCTCTTGTGCGACAATGTACTAGGTATTTCATATTTTATTTTTACCACATGTTCAATGACTGTACTATTTAATACTTGGCATTGATTGAAAGTTGCAAATTAAATGCAAATCAAATAATGCTTCTTCCATATACCATACTAAAATTTAGCAAATCTTTTAATCAGACCTATCACCATTTGAAATCTTTTAGAAATGTCAAGGAAATCCTCTTTTTAGAAAGATTGATAATTTTAACAAAATTGTCCAATATCAGAAAATGTTTTCAGCTCTTTTAGCTTTTCCCAAAAGTCTTGCGATCATGGTAGTAATTAGTATTGTTACTTATTAGAAATTTAATTAAAAGTGCAAATCCACTTACTAGGTTTTTTTTTAGTTGCAAGTATGTATTAAGCTTTACTTTCAATTATCAAATTAAATTTCTTCTACAAACCTTCCATGGGCCAACCCAAAAAGATGCCTCTGAGTTGGCAAAATTTTAAAGACTTTCTGAATGTAACTGCTAATCCATGATAAGAACAGGAAAACACTCTAAAGTTTCCTGGTTTTATAATGGGCCATTATGTAATTAAATTTCTTCTTTTCACATGTGTACAAAATAAAGTTTAAGGTTGTCAAATTTGAAAACATGTAAAGGAAAAACAAACAAACAAATAAATACCATGGAATTTAAAATAATAGCAATAGCAATAATGATAATAAATTATCTATAAGAAAAACACCTCCAGTGCATTTTGGAAGAAAGAAACTGAATGATAAAGTAATCTTTTAGCTTACAGCATAAGATAAGCAGGTAACAAAGCAGTCTTGTAGGCACTTTGAAAAAAATACGGGTAGCTGATCTTCATTGTGGAAAGCTAGGGACTTAGGGATCCAAGGGCCAGAACCTACTGGATTTAGGGTCATCACTGCCTTACGAGAATCAAGGAGTGACTCGCAAAATTCAGGACAGACTCAAAAAAAAAAAAAAAAAATTTAGAACACAACTTTACAATGAGAAAAAGAGTGAAGGTACGACCAAAAGCCCCCAAACAACAACACCATGCGCTTTCTCTCTTTCTAAATTGTTTATTGTGTGGATCCCTGGAAAAAGTGACTACACTTTTAAGGTAAAAAATACTATAAACAAATATGGTGCGAGAATTTCTTATGATGGAGCTGAGCCCATTTGAATTACTCCAAAGAGAGACAAAGCTCTCCCAGTTCTTACGTCCGTGTGACAAAGCAAAATCGAGAGTTACCCTCATAAGTAAATTTGTTGAAGAAATAAACTTTTAAAATTCAAATACTGAAAAACATCTAGTTTGAAAACTACAGTATTTTTTTAGTCATTTACAAGGTTTGTATGTGTTTAAAAAACTTTGAGAATTGCTTGAAATAAAACTATTCATTTTCAAGTACTCAAAAACCTTGAAAATCGTCAAAATGTATCTTTTGTCTTTGAATTTCAAGTTTTACTTTTTAAAAGGTACATTAAAAAAAACTCGCTAAAAATATTTTTAACTTTTTTTTTTGGGGGGGGGGGGAGATTTCTCCAATTTTATTTGTGCATACCAATTCCCCCTCTACTTTCCCAATTAACAACTCATTTAGTCAATCTTATTTTAAGAAACATTCCAACATAGAGCTGATGCTTTGCTGATAATTGCATGCAGTCCTTTGAGGTTTTAATCTTTTTACACCTTGTAAATTTTTCAATTATACTAAAAGTTAGGAGCTATTTTAGCGTAAGCTACCGTAAATCTGCTGATTTTGGTTTTCATTTTAAAATTTTACGTTAGTTATCAAGCATTTTGCCCCAACAATCACTACCGTAAAACGGTGGAGCATTGCTCCTCTAGAGATAACATTGCTCCAAAAAGTGTACAAGTTTTTAACTGATTTTTGTAGTTGACAATGGAATTAGGAATTTCTTTCAACTTCGTAGAAGATAACAGTAAACAGTGGGCAACTTGCCAGTTTGAGACCGAAACTCAGTAAAAGAAACTTTTACACTTTTCGGAGCAATGTTATCAATAGAGGAGCAATGTTCCCCCATTTTACGGTACCGTTATTTGCTGCATCTGAAACTTCAACTATTGTCACTCTTGAATTATCTAAGAACAATGCATTAGATGCAAAACTTTTGAACAATAAAGAGTCAAATAAGAGAGAACAATAAAAAATCATTTTATTAAGCGAACAAGCATTGGGAGAATAGTTCATATGTTTCCTGATAATACAATCACAGCAAAAGTTTAAAATGAGTTTTGAAATTAAAATTTAACTCTGAAAATTTCTAATTTTCTGATCATACAGTGACATTTCTCTGAAGCAACCACTCTCCATGCATGAAAAAAAAATGGTCATTAATGATGCTTAGTCCTCTCTTAGAGGTCATTTCCAAACATGCAAGAACTTATAATATCACCTATAGAAATCACTTATATTCTCCTTGCATTATATTACGAATATTATGATAAAAATACATTTGTATAGAAAAATAAGAATTTTTCTTTTCAAATTATTAATATAGTTATATATTAGTTTATACTGAGTGCAACATGAGCCTAGCAATTTCTTAATTTTCCAATGAGCTAAAATTGATTCTTGCCAATGAAAGGACCTAAGAATGACCTCTGTAATCAAACAATGAATTTTGATGAACAACTTCTTGGGAAAGTAGTATCTTTATCAACCTCCTACTCCTACAATAACGGACCTACACTCGATTTATCTCGAAATTACCATGCATCACATTTTGGGGTTCTAAACAGAGGGGGCACCACTCATGACTGAAATCAGTTTAAAGTGCCGAGAAGAATAAATTTTACCTCTTTATTCTAGTTTATTTCCACTTTCATAAGTGAAAATAACAGTAGAATGATTTGTATGTATAAAATTGTGTTCTATAGTTCTTCAGATGTTCATAATGAGTTGTGCAATTTTCTGGTCACTGTTAGGGGTTTTGGTGACCTTTCTAAAGGATTTTTAACGTTGAGCAGGTAGGAGGGAAAATCTGTGCCTTAAAAAATGAATCATTAATGGAGGTGGTTGCTGTATAGAGGTGGTCACTCATAAAAATTTCAATGTATTACATAACTCGTTAAATTTTCAATGTTAGGTTTTTATGGTTATTTTAGGTCAGTGGTAGACAATCAAATCCTTAAGCCATAAGTCTGATCCTCTGGTAAAGACATATACCCTCACATTTGTTTGTTTGGACATGAGGAATTTTTAGGGGCTGAGATTGGCACTAAATTTTATGATAAATTGCCTAGTTACCAAATGGTTGTTACAAATGCAAATGAGACTGGGTGTACTAGGGTTATTGTGTGGAGTTAAAAGAGAGTAAAGTGCCCTAATATCTGTTCTAAATTGTTCGATTTTTTCTGAGAGTCTTTAGATAACTAGAAGAAAATTTGTTTTAAGGTACTGAAAACTAGGAAAAATTTATCCTAATTGTACTAATGTTATATAGAGTCATACAACATTAGTAATTGCAGTTGTATTATGTTAAATATACGTGCATGTTATTTTTTTTAACAAAATTTTGAATAGAGAGGAAACATTGAAAAAATCATATTTTATCTCCACAGGTGTCATAGTTCTTCAATGCTTAAAGCTGGTGCGAGATCTGCAGCAACTAGAGCTTGGGATCAACGTTGGTTAAGGTTCTGTCCATGTGGGGGTCAATGGAGGTTGCATACATCTCAAAAATAATAAAATGTACATTTTGTGTAAATATGTCTGGAAAAAGAACTTTTTGATTTTATCTATTGTTGAGCATGTATATAAACCATTTAGTTTCATTTCTTTAAATTCATATGATTGTGAAAGAGTAAGCATTAGTCCTTCAGTTGCCTGAAATGTTGGAGCTATGAAAAGCTAATGTAAAAATACTTGAAGTATTTTTTTGTTATTCATTGCATAATATTGTACAAACAAGGAAAAATAAATTTATTTTTCATGTTTAACTTGTAAGGTACCACTGACTAAGTTCTTGAACACACTAACTTAAACACATCTTTAAAATGACTCAAAAAAATAAAAAATTCAACTCTTTCATCTACTTCAGATTAAAAATAATGACATGTTAATCAGGTATGTTTAAACTCAATAGGGAGACAATGCTAAGAATGAAAAGTGAAACAAATTTGATTAAAAATTTAGACTAGTCATTTTGCTTTTGCCCATTTCTTGCCAAGGTATAGTAATCTAATCCAAAATGTTATAATATTAATTACAAAAAATATTTAAATCAAGGCATGCAACCATACAATAAATAATCATTGTAATTAAAATTGAAAATATTCTTTTTACTTCTTTCCAACTTTCTACGCTTTATTACTCAGTGTTTCTATATAAGTTATAATTTTGCATAAAATTCATATGAAAAGAACATTCATAAATCATATTTAAAAAGTTATACCTTAATACCATGGATGTAGAAATAACAGGATGGAGCACTGGGGGAATTTCTCAATGCAATAACCGTAACCGGCCGCCATCTTGGGTGTATCGTGAAATTGTGCCTGCAGTGTTGTACGATACGCTAATCTCCTATAAGTTGAAAGCGAATCTCGTCTATCTATCGAATGTTTTTGGGATTTGTAAAGATGTGAGATTGTGTTTTGTCAGCACATTATTCAAAATAAATTGAAAAGTCCAAAATTAACCGTAATGCAAAAAACACCTAGCAATTCAATCATTTTGGGAAACTTTCATGCATTTCCATTTACATCTTGAATTTATCCACGTTAAATATGATTATTATTTTGAAGTAAATCATTCCAAAAAAAAAAAAGATAAATGCATTAATTAAATGATTTGCTTTATATCTATCTAATTCTGCATAAATGGATATTTAATATCTTTCAAAATATATGATTCACAATAACAGATAATCATGGTAACATGTTATGTCATAAATAATCTTGCATCTATCTTACATACAAATTCCAGCCCAAGTTGCTTAAAATATCGTTACAAATTAAAATGTATTGAAGTGATTTGCTGCTATTCTTCGGTAACTTATAAATCAGTCTATCAATAAACTTTTAAAATGAATTTGAAACATTGTCAAATAATTTCATTTCTTGCTACTAAGTGCAAAAAACTTTGATTACAATGATTAATTTTTAAAAAATTGGTTTTTTAATCAATATTTAATATTTTATTTAATCTGGTGTAAAAATTAGAAATTACAATGCAACAAAATTTAAAATACAAATGCTTTCCTTAAAAAAGAAAAACTTTAGCTCCACATTTTATGCATGGGGGTATAGGTTCCTACATCCATGATTTTATGTAAAAACAATAGCAGTTAATGTGAAGTAGTAATAAATTAATGTTCCAAATTTATTACTAACTAGTCGCATCCGCACAGCTTTGCCTGTAGTAGAAAATTAAAAGGTCTTTTGGTTCGCTTGTATATTTACAAATAATGTATGATGAATTTCTCACCAATTGGCTTGCCATTGTTACGGTTCCACGTTGTGATAACTTGGTAATTTACTCGTCCATCTTATGATAATTTTGCTCAGGAAAATGTCCTTAAAATTGGAATAGAGTAAGTATAAAATAGAATTTTAGAAAAATCGCTTCCAGGTGCACACCCCTCATGCTATAAACTAATTCTGTGCCAAATTTCATGAAAATCGGCCGAACGGTCTAGTCGCTATTCATGTCACAGAGATCGTGACAGACAGAGACCCGGACAGAGAGATATCCAGACAGAGAGACTTTCAGCTTTATTATTAGTAAAGATTAACATCATGGATTTTTTTTTTTTTTTTTTTTGTTATTGTATCATATTTGTTTGTCATAGTAAGGCTAGTGTAATGTGTCATAAAATTTAATTTACATTGAAAAGCAACAAGATTTAAATTTATGGTTTCAAGCATTAAAATAATTTTTGATATGATAAAATTAATAAGTAAGAATTTGAATCAATATTGTAAAATGGTATTATACTGATGCTTTCACTCATTGCATAAAAATATGTTTGTTTACGAATTTTTCGAAGTTTTAAGTTTGTTTACATTTGGTTGCCGAATATTGAAGTCATCGGCCAAACCGAATATTCGGTTTGTCTGCCGATATGTAATATACAGAATACCAGCCAAGTATTCCGTGCATCTGTAGTAATAATAAATGAATAAATAATCTAATCAAAATTCAAACAACCGGATGGGTAGGTTTTTAAGTTGTTTTGAATTTCATGTTATTTAACATTTAATTGCATGAAATTCCTTTTTAAAAAATGTATCTAAATTTTGTCAGTTTCATTTTATCTTTATCCCAATTTTATCAAAATTAGTCTTTCCTTTATTTATCATTCTTGATTTCCAGCTGCTTTTTTGCATTGTGCTATATTCTAATTTCGTAATATGGACTGGGGGATGCCAAGTTTTGATAATTTAAATAATTTTGTAATCTTATCTATGAGAAAATCATTGTATTTTATTCATTAAAATATTTTAAAACCAGTTGAGCATTCATTTGTCACTAAATTAATTTTAATTGACTAAAGACATTAATTATACAATTAGTTGGCCATTGATGTATACTGTTTCTGGTTGTTTATCCATAAATATGAACTCTTTATTTTAGTAAAGTTTTCAAACTTTAAAATGATAACTTTAAAACAAAACCAAATTATTACTTTGAGCTGAAATTTGGAATTTTAGGTCCGGGGAAGAAAAAATGTCTTTCAAATATACATTGAAGAATAACATTTTCAAAATGTTTGTTTTTTTAGATATAGACTCTCATATTGAGTCTTTGAAAAATATTTTGTCAATATTTATTCATGTAACACGTTTTACATTGGTTAAAACTTGATCTGTATAAGGATCTAGCTTCATAATTTCTTCAATATGATATTCAGTTAAAATCAAGAGCTTTTATAATGAGTTATCTTTAATGAGTTTCCTATTACCTTAAGATTTTATGTGAACAAATATTTTTCTTTTAGATACTTAACAGTTAATTTCATTTTAAAAGTTTGAAGTTTATGTGTAGTAAAGATATGCCCTCATACCCTTAAACAGAAACATTTCTGTTTATATTTGGGAATTTAAAGCTTAAAATATAACTATGTTGGGCATTATTTTTTAATTTATTTTTTAAATTCCAGAATAGGTAATAAATGCTTTTACTATCAATGTAAGCAAGAAAAGTAAAACACTTGAAATTTTCGCCCACATTATAAGAGTTTTTTCCCCCTCATTCAAACCTAACATGATCACCGCTCTCTTGCAGTTACTTCAAACGCGACAATGGGAGTAGATACGGTATGTTCCCTCCTGTATTCCTACCTCCATGCTTAATACATTAAGTAATCATCAATAAATAAATGATTGTGCAGCAAGAAATGTGGGCAATTGTAATTTTAAATGAAAGAGACTGCTAAAAAACTAACATTAAGAAATATATATATATTTGGTCTTTTGACCATAATTAATGAATCCTCCACGGCTGATGAGCTCTGGATTCACTCTTTTTCCATTCCTACTTAATAGCTGTTTGCATTTTTCCTTTTTATCATCATTTATAATTTGTTTAATATTTGTAATTCTGTTTGCTTAATTTTATATTTACTTGGCTTTTTAGTTTTGCTGCCTTGTGCATCTATGGGCTCTTGGTGTGGTCTTTTCAATATTTTTCACTTTTATTATTATTATTATATATATATATCTATATATATATATATATATATATATATATATTTTTTTAAGCAGACAAAAAGGAAAACACTCTTTAAGGTATTCATTTAAATATATTTAGTATAAGAAATTCTTCAGATGTGTTTTAATGAATCATTATTCATACTTACTATGCCAACATACAGTTCACTCATCCCATAAAGTAATAGATCAGTATCAACCAACCACAAAGGAAACAATGGATCAATTGACTTGCTATCTTCAATCACAAAGACGATACATGGCAAGGAGAAACATCGGGCAATAAGCCATCTTGATAGCTCTTTTTTTTTTTTTTTTTAATAAAGGAAGTCTTGTTTTCATGCATGTTATATCTGGAGGCTAGTGAAATTCAAGGTTATACAATATTACATTTGATTTTTTTTTTTTTGAAGTGACTAATTGACAGCTGACAGTAAGATGTTTTTTTTTCTTTATTTATTTATTTACTATTAATTATTTGCTATAAACCATTATTAAACACAATAATGTAAGCTGACCACAGAATAGTAATGCAATGACAAGTCAAGCTGTTTTTGATTATAGTTAAAAGTTGCAGCACAACACATTCGAAATTCTCATTAAAATGTCAATATTGTCTAAGTTTATTTCTAATACATAGTGTTTAAATGAGTAAGAGCAACATTGTAATACAAAAATATTACGTAGCTTGTTTCAGGATTACAAAGAACCTCTTTATCAATGCAAAAAGTCATGCGCTTTGGAATATAAGTAACCTTATTGAAATAGATTCTTCTTCTTTTTTTTTTGTATAGCACAAAACTGTTCTGCCACATTTTGTTTCACGCAAAATCAAACTTTCACTAACTAATTAGCATTCTTTCTATGAATGAAAATATAAAATGATGGCATGGAAAACAACATGAAAAATTTTCAACATGTGTACAGTTCAAATGTTGGTTATACACATAATAAATAATTTACTATTCCGCAAGTTTTCAGTTGTTCAGACACAATATCTTTCCATCCTTTGTTTGCTGCTGGATTTATTGGACTAGGATGCATAATACCTACTACTGTAACATCTAATGAATATGACTTAACTACTTGAGATGCTCGCACTTCAGCAAACTTACCGATCCCCACAATAAATTTTATATTCAATAATGTTAGTACTTTGAATAAAGATTCATCACAAATATCAATTATTTGCTTCTTAGCAGGTGATTTTAGATCGGCAGGGGTGACATTTTTCGCTGTTTCCGTCATCATAGAAATGGGACAGTAATTGTGAACATAGCAGTGCCTAAAGAATCTTGCTGGCTCTCCACACACATCTTTTAAAAAGGACCAAAATCGACTTCCACTGACCTGAAATATGTTAGAAAAGTACAATATAGAAATACAAATGCAAAAATTTAATGTTCATCAATTGAGAAATGAAAAAAAAAAATTCCTTTCCTGATAAGAAAACTCTTAATGGCTTTTACAGTTTGTGTACTTCATGTTTCTTTTCTTTTCTTTTTTTTTATATATATAAAAAAAATCAGGAAGAATATATCTTCCAATAAAATTTAGTATGACTAAAAGGTTCTAAGTTAAAACATGATAGCATAGTGTGTATATGAAAAAAGTTTATTTAAATAATGCATAATAATACCGGCGGTGCTCAACTTGTGGCCCGCAAGGCTGATCCATGAGGCCCGTTGATATGTTCAATTGCTACGAAACAAAAAAGATATTTTGCAGCCTTCCAAAACAACCAATCATCTTCATTCAGTGTTAAGAATGATTGTTGCAAATTTGATGTCAAAATAGTCAGAAGTTTGTCTCTAAAAAAAGTTAAACTTTGCATCAATAAAAGAGGCATTTATGTATGATACCAACAATATTCTTGGTTTGTAATTTTCTTTCCTTTTTGATTTTCCCCCCATGGTAATCGGGTCGATCCAAGCTGAAATTAGGTCCGCTTTGCGGCCCCTTCACAAAATTTCTCAATGTAAAAGCAGCCCCTCCACAAAATTTCTCATTGTCAGCCCCTTCACAAAATTACGCACCGTAAAAGCGGCCCCATTCACTACATGTAGCAGACCATATTTGGTGAACGTTAGGGGCACTGCAGTTTTGCAAAACTGAAGCTCCAAAAACGAAATTTTAAACGATTTTCGATGTATTTAGGTCTTTAGATAGAGAAGATCTTTCTTAGAAATTTTGCGAAAGTGAAGCCAAAAAAACGAAATTTGTGGTACTCTGTAATAACTTTGGCTGGAGAAATGGCTTTGGAGAAGAAAAATTTTGAGGACTAATAGAAAAAATGAAAACAAAATAGAAAAAATGAAGGAAAAAAAAAGGGAGGGGGGAGATATGAAAGAAAGAGGATTGTGCGAGGAGGGGGTGAGGAGGCACACAATTCGCCGACAATAATCTGAAGCCGTTGAAAAATTTAAATGTCAATATTTCTTTTTGAAAGAAATTAAGATTTTTTCCCAACATTCTTTTTTTTTTTTTTTTTCGTAAAATAACTGCGTGTTTCCAAAATGAGATCTTTTCTTCTCTTCAATAATAAAGAATATTTTTTTAAAAACATCTACTCCGCATTTTGTGGAGAAGGTTACCAATCTTGTGCCCCCTCCCCCCTGGATGCAACACTGCAACAAAATGTCCGGGAGTTCTCCTCCAAAAATGTTTGAAAAGCAATAGCCATGTTTTTTTTTTCTTTTTCTTTTTTTTGACTTTATTAGCCATTGTTGTTTCAAAATAGAAGAATTGGTATTGATATACGAATAAATACTCAATTACAGAACAATGCAATTATTCTATACAATAACACAGCACTGAACAATAAATTGTTTGAGAAGTTTCTTTATTTGCCTGAAATTATTTATTAAGTTTTTTTTTCCAAATGGATAAAATTACTTTAATTCTTAATATGAGCACAGAGTTATGTTTTTCTTGCACTAGCGACGTGTGGTGATACACTGGATTCAAGTAAATTTACTAGTATAGCGGCTATGATTTTTTTTCCCCAACTGCGTTTCTGAGTGAAATATACTAAACTAATTTTTTCAAAATCCAACCAAAAATTTTGGGGGTGCGGCGCACCCCCTGGCACCCCCGTAAAACCGCCTATGCCAGCAACAGGCTCTGGGCCCAGTGGGATGATTCTAGTTAATTTCTCAACCCCCAATTGAGTCGTTGCAAGAGAGGTGACAGGTCGGGAGTGCATGGAAACTTTTTGCCAGTACAGATATAAACCTGCATTTGTCCTCAGTTTTCAATATGAAAAATTTGTCATTCAGTTACACATTTGAGTGAATTAACTTTCCATATTGGAGTAGAAGGGCGATTTCATCTTCACTAATTAGTGGTGTTTGTATTATTAGTATGAAAAAGTTTTAGTTTGTGAAACGGTTGTCACAACAGTTAACTTTGTTCCACGTGGATCATAATGGAAAAAATAAAATTCCAAACTTGATTCAAGCATTAAGTCTGTAAATTTAGAGTGAAAAGAAAAAATAAATAAATTAAATTAAATGCATAATTGCCCTCTATAAAGTTTGCCAAACAACCTAGCGTTCAGTTCTAGCTACATGCCGGATCCACCCTATTGCAAGTAACAGCTGCTTTCTGCAAACTATTCCAAATGTCTACAATCCAGTTCAAATAGTAATTTCTTCTGATTTCAAGATCAACTTGGGACTTAAGCTTAAAGCAGTGACCACAGGTTTTGCCATCTATGCCAAAATTTAGCCACGAACATCTTCTATTTTAATTAACTTAAAATAACTGAATCATATCTCCTCTTACTCTTCTTTGCTCAAGATTATGCTTACTAAACATTCTAAGAAATATGATGTAACTAGCTGTACCCGACGTGCGTTGCTACGCCAACAAAAAAATACATCATTATACTGATTTTCATGACAATCGGTTGAACGGGGCAGAAGTTGCTACTCTGCAGTGCCACCTGGTGGCGAGTGGCTTCAATGAGCATATTATGCATCTTCTCCGTGGAAAAATACATATATATAGCAATTTTCATAATAATCGGTCCAGGTATCAAATGAAGCCGTGACTATACTCAAATTTTGTATTCACGCAGTTTGCAAGATCAATCAATCGCTAAAAATATCAAATAGAAAAAGTTTTAAATCCCCCCCGTTGCATGAAAAGCCATAAAACAATAAAGAAAGAATTTATTTGTTCAAACTCAAGAAAAATGGCAACAGCTAACTTCTTATCAATGAGATCTTTCACGCGAATTAATTTCTGCAGCCGATAATTTTATTCGTATTTATCCAATGGATTGTGACTTAAATTGGAATAAAAAAGGAACTATCGATCGGATTTTTTTCGAACTGGTCTATAAGCATTCCCAGTACCAAAAATAACAAACGGTGAAAGCTTCAGCCAAATCTGCCGGGTAGTTTTTGAGTTCATGGATGACATACAGACAAACATTCATTTTTATATATAAAGATAAACCTTTTATATAATATAAAACCAACCTTTTTATATAATATAAAATAATATATAAAAAGGTTGGGAATCATTGCACTACACCAAAATAAATCAATAAATAGTGATTAATGATATTAAATACTGTACTAAAGACAATACATGCTATTGGAACACTTTCTGTCAATATCAGAATTGCAGCTTTTAAACAAATTTGTTTCTATCATTTAAAGAGTGCAGTACCTCTGATCTTTTGCAGTTTAAACCTTGGATTTGTCTTTTAGGATGTTCTCTTTCTGGCTTAAGTACATTTCCTTCTATTTGTAACCAGTTATTCACATAAGTTGAATCACCAAATGGTACCTAGAATTTTAAAATCAAGTTTAAAGGCTGAAACTTTAAAAAAAAAAAAAAATGTGTGACAAAGATTTGAAAAGTTATCAAGTAGCTTTGCAAGGATGAGCTAAAAGTTTAATTTTCTTAAATAAATTAGTCTAAGTTGTAGGTTTTCAAGAAATTAATGGCAAAAGGCCTAAATAACTTAAAGCGTAAACAAAACACTGCATTTTGTTTAACAGAACAAACCAGCATGATACCCATTTGCATTCAATGAATATTTAAAATTTGCTAGACAATTTTTCTTTTTTTCACAAAATGAAATGTTTTTCAGATGCTTATTCTGTTTTCTGAAAAAAAAAAAAAAAAGCAAACTAGGGCATTCTTTCAGTTTGCTCGCTACGAAACACAGCCCTGTCATTTAAAAAATTTCGGGGGGGGGGGGGGGGGTCTAAAACTCAATACATTTTTTTTCCTTCAAAACATGAAGAAACCCATGCCCACATTTTTTAAAACAAATTGAAAGCTCATAACCCAGGGCTCAATCGTCCCCTCTTGACCCCCCTAAAGGATGGGTCCGCCCAGTGCAGCAATAAGAAATTTTTCGAAGTTAAAAGCTGAAAAGCGCAATTTTAGGCCCTTGCCTTCGTGTTCATATGTATAATTTTGAGTCTTATGGGGAAGCGGAGAGGGGGTTATGACCCCTCTATCCCCCCTTGGCTTGACTGCTTCTAGCTTTTCAAGTTCATGGGTATACTGCAGTGGGCAGGTAAAGGGTAGCATAACTGCAAATTTTTCTTTTTTTTTGCATTTTTGTCATCAGTTGCACAATAGCGGTATTATACAAGCTTGCATATATTTGGTTTCCGCTGACAAAAAGGCGCAAAAAATGTCTAATTCCAGCATTTCTCTATTGTTAATATTGAATCGAACACACAATTCTTCAAATATCTCGAAAACTCATATCTGCAGACACTGCCATTTACCTGCACATGGCAGTATAGCAAACATGCTTGTTTTCATAAAAATGCATGATTAGTATTTCAATTAGATTTGTGGGAAAAGGTGATAATAAAGGGGATATTTCCATAATTGAGGCAGTGAGAAGCAAAGGGATGAAAGAGGACAGATACAAGTTTTGAGTAAAACACGTTCAAAGATAATGTCCTAGGTAGGCTTTCATTGAAAAGTTTTTCTAAATAATGCTGTATAACAGAACCTACCAGGGTTACTAGTACTATCTCTTGTTCAAAGACAGGGGAGGGGTTAACCCACCATTTGTAGTGGTTATCTTTGAAATTTTTAATTTTGGCACTTGCATCCCTTTGCTTCTCACTGCCTCAAATGGGAAATTGGCGTGGTTCTTCACATTTTTGTCATGAATAATTTTACTTTAGTAACCCTGTTGCCTTATGGTAACCTGGGAATATTTCGATAATTGGGAAACTGGTGCGGTCGTCTCATTTTTGGCGTAAATAATTTTATTTTGGTAACCCTGCTGATTTATAGTTACCCTATATGTGAAGAGATGTTTTGGTTCTCTTTGTTTAGATTTGAAACGAAAAATACTTCTCGTGCAGGCACTGGAGTCAAAAATTGATGCCAATGAAGAAAGATCGCAGATTCCTAATTATCAAAATCTTCGCGGTAACCTAATGCAAATAAATTTCCCCCACTTTTTGTTTACGTATGCAAAGGAAAACCATTCCTAGCGCAGATATTGGTATCAAAATTTGAAGGCAATGGATCAAGATCACCAATTTCCCAATCATCGAAAATTTCCACATTCTTAAGTGTTTAATTAACTTTATTCGGAGTTTTAAAATGAATTTACCCCATTTTGTGCCATTCCGAAAGGTCCGGGATTCATACCTAAGAACAATACTTTTTTTTCCGAATTACAATATTTTTGGACATAACATTCATGTGGCTCTTTAGCATAATCTAATGGATTGTAAATATAACTGACTTTTTCTTCAAATTGTATCGTAGATAATAGAGTGCTTTGTTCTTTTTCTATAGCTAAAAGCTTCTCAGCGATGGACATGACAGCTGACAGCTTTACAAATCTTTCAGTTATGAGCTTTGTTTATATTTACATTATCTCCATTGCCAGATAACAGTTCTTTGTTCTGATTCTGTGTAACAGAAGCGGTAGCATTATTTCAAATATTAGTTAGTAGCAGTCAAATGCTTTTAAATAATTAATTTTTCCGGAAAATTTGCGTTCAAATCCAAATTTAAATTGAATAAGTCGCTAATGCAGTTAAAAGTATCAAGTAACTGTAATGCAACTTTCTTTTGGCTCGGTGCCAATGTACGTGTTATTTGTAATGTTTACAAGCAAAAGGCTAAAGCAATGCGTAGTGGTTGAAGCAAATTTAAAAGAACTCCTGATACAAATTACTTCTGAGATATTTTAATGACAAGGTGTTTCTAAGTAATATTAACTGAAACAAAAGAAGGAATTGAGTTTTACTTCGTTTACAATACTTTAATGATTTTTACCAGTAAATACACCGCTTTCAATGCCTGTCCACTGGGTAAATATAACTACGCATACATAAGTATGTATGTATGTATTCTCTTGTGTCATTGTTATTCAATCGAAACTTTTGAATGAATTTGACGCAGTTATGCTGATACATCAAAGTTTACATGTGTTTTTGATTTTGTCATTTTTGAACCAATTGTCAGTGATTTAAATACGCTTTTAATGCAACGGGTACATTAGTCTGATTTTCTGTGGAAATAATTTAATTTTGTTTTTTGATGTCACTTGAACGGTCTTCGGCATTTTTGCTAAAGCTTGTAATCTTCAATTTCCTTCGAAAATTAGTTGAAGTCAAGTTTGTTGTTAGAAAGAATTCAAATCTAAAAAACTGAGTGAGCTGAGTTTGTATTTGATCAAATACTCAAACTCAGTATCTTTTTAGAGTAACTCAGTTTTGCAGCCAAAATAAAAGTCTGCATGTTTCCAAACGTCACACAGCAATCGAGTAAATTTCTATTCAAATTTAAACTTCATAAAATAACTTCTGAGCATTGTAAAGCAACATTATCTAAGAGACCTATAAACTCACGCTTTTGTTGGTGTAAAACCAACAACAAGCTCATAAGGGAGCATAATCAAATTAACTTTTCCAAACATTCATAGAAAACATTAACAATGTTTTGCATGAATGGGCTTCTTTCATAAGGGTTAAAAATGTTAATTAATCTATTATGGTTGAACTTGTTCAACTCATTTCCTGATGTAATGAAAGATTTCGTACTATAACGAAGCATTTTCCATGCCGATTGCATTTGTGGTCCAGGTATTAGGAAGCATTTTCCATGCCGATTGCATTTGTGGTCCAGGTATTAGTGGCAGCATGTGAGTCATTTAAAAGGAGCACTAAACAAATTTAGAAAATTCAATATGCATACATGACATTACTTACAAGTTGCTTTTAAAAATATGTTTCTATTTTATGAATTTATTTTTGTGGCAAACAAAGCAACAACATTTTCCTTGAATTTATGTGTTACTTATCAAGCTGTTTTCAATTGAAAGTGGTTAAAGCACTTAGTCTGGCATTGTCTTGCTCATACTGCTTCTTAAAAAATAGGGATTTAATAGGGAAGTTTTCGATTTTTCAATTTTATTTTTATATAATAGAGTAACATGTATGAACATCATAGGTGAAAAAATTTTTGCGATACGATAAGTATTTTTTTTAAAATTAATTTTTAAACTTCAAACCCTTGTGACGTCAAATGGCATAGGTAGTGACGTCATACGTTCTTCCGGTAGGAGAGAAACGCTAGCGAAACCAGTTCCCATGTCATGGGAGAAACCGAAGAACGTGCATTCGACTTTGAAGACGAAACATAAAAGGCTTATCTCCTCGCATTAAACTCCTCGCGTTTCTGGAACATTAAACCTCTCATTCTTTCGGAAATATTCGAATATCATGTTTGATATTATTTGAGGAAGATTATTTAGATTGTGCTTTAACGAATCCGGCCTCCATAGTGTGTTCAAAAGGATTATTGAATTTCTGAACAATAAAAATATCAGCGCGCTCAAAATGTTCCTAGCGAAAACAAGGGATCTTCGGCGGAAGGCTGCCCATTCGCGCCCTGTGACGTAGGCTCGTGACGTTTCAGAAGCGCACACTTTTGCACGTGGATTTTTAAAAATTCATTAAAAATCAACCACGGTGTTTTAAAATTCGGCGATGGTGAATTTTTTAGTTTTGAGGGTCAATTAACAATATACAATAGCCAAAATATGAACATTTAATAGGTTGCAACTTCCCTATTAATGACTTTTAAGAAGAAAAATTGAAACAGTAAAAAAGTAGGCGAAATGCCCCTTCTAAAACAAATACAGTGAAATCCCGTTACAACGCATACAAATACAACAAACTTTCTTTTTCAACAAAGTGAATTTTAAGTCCCAATCTAATTGCTGTTGCATTGCTTTCAACGAAATTCCCGTAACAGCGATAAAAATTTGTGGTCCCTTGAAGTTCATTATAACGAACTTCGTTATATGCAGAATTCATCATTTATTCATTAAACCAGGTCTGTTAATGCTCGCTCAAAGTGGCAAAGTTTAGCCAAGAACCAAATGTCAAAAGATTTTAATAAGTAGTAGAATATGCCAACCTTTTGTTCTACGGAGCACTACGAAAATTTAACAGTATATTATACAGTCGGTGTTTTCTCCCCTTTGGCTTCTTATACACTTGCTATCATAAACTGCTTTTAAGCGGAACAAGAGCTTTTAATAACTTACAGTACTTTAGTGTTTAGTGTATTAAAAAACAAGCGGGGGGGGGGGGGGGGGAGGATCTTGAAAATTCACCAAAATCTATCTGGTAGTGGGAGGAGTTGGATCACGTTGATCAATTTTCCTTTTTTGTCTCATCAAAAAATAAACAAACAAATTAATTTTCTACCATCAGTTTCCTTAAATATTTTTCAACATCCCTTTTTTTTTTTTTTGAAAATTTTCAATTTATTAAATTTTTTTATATTGAGAGCAATATAGCAAAATAAAATATTAAATAAACCAACTTCTACTTTGTTGTTTATGCCACAACCATCTACATTTTCTCAAGAATCAATTTAGCTTAGGTTTTCATTGACTTCATTACTTCTAATTACTAAAATTTTGCTTTTCTAATTCATCTGAAAGTTTTCACTTTTTGTGGATTCTCTAAAAGTGGACCAACTTACCCCGGATCATTGGGCGGAAAAGATATTCTTATAATCTTTTTTCTTCACAACAGCAAAACAAAACTAAATAATTAAGTATCAAAGGAATCTACTTTAGAAGAAGAGTTCAATTTATTACTCCACTAGCAATACTGGTACGGCTTTGCATATAGTAGAAAATTAAAAGGTCATTTGGTTCGCCTGTATATTTACAAATAATGGATGGTGAATTTCTTGCCAATTTGCTCGCCTATGTTACAGTTCCATGTTATGATAATTTAGAAATTTAATCATCCAAATTATGATAATCTGCTCAGTAAAATGTTCTTAAAATTGGAATAGAAAAAGAGCAAAATTAAATTTTTGAAAAATCACTTTGAGGTGCATACCCCCATGCTACAAACTAATTTTGTGCCTAATTTCATGAACATTGGCCGAACAGTCTAGGCGCTATGTGAGTCACAGAGATCCAGACAGAGAAACTCTTCAGCTTTATTATTAGTAAAGATTCTTCATGAAAACCATTAAAAAAAGTAAAACTACAGCAATGTTGCTGCAACAAGTTGCTGCAGAAATAGCAATAATATTTGTTTCAACGTAACTTTACCATGTAAATTCCTTATAGGATTTGTAGGACTGTGAGTGCTATTTGTTGTTCATGAATTAAAATAAAAATTATCAATACTTTAAATATTATTTAGACTGGTCCAATGTGTTCCGTAATTGAAGAAGCCCCGACTGCTCCAACATTTAATCAAATTTAATTATGTTTCTTAAATTTACTTCTTCATTTTCATCATGTTTGCATGCAGGGGCATGCTCAGAAATTTTGGGACTTGTCACAAATGACTTTTCCAGGCCCCCTCCATATTGCTTACCCCTATATTTCATCCCTAGTTTTAAAAATATTGGGAGGATCGGGCAAGGCTAACAGGTGTCCCTTCTCCCACTCTGTGCACTCCCTGTTTGCATGTTCATCTGTAGAGGAGCTGCTACCATTGTGTGTGAAAAAAATATTTCATTATACCCACACCCAGTTAACAGGTGAACTTTTAGAATATGTTAAAAGTTAATGGAATAAAAGCAGGCAATGTTTGAGAATTTAGATAAAGTTGTGAAAAAAACTGAAGGCAACAAAATATAAAATTTTGCAATTTGAGAATACACAACACATTAGATTGGAATAGTCTAATAATTTTGCTATTGTTTCTCTCCTTTCGTACAAAATTGTAATCTCCTTCATATGTACAGCATAGAGGAAATATTTCTTCCACTTCTAAAATTTGAATTTTATCCCCTTTGCAATTATATTTCATGTTATAATTCTGTATTTCTAGTTAAATTTAATAAAAACTTTTAATACTAAAAACAATGAATTTTTATTTTCAGTTTTGGTATGGTTTCCTAAAGGAGCCTGTACAAGCACTCAAGAAATGATTCCTTGAATTACTCAGCTATGACAATCTGCTTTGCCCTAACTCTAGTCTTAGTTTATTCAATTATGTGCCTTTCTGTACAAGGTAAATAATAAATAACATTATTGTAATCAAAGGTACTTTTCCGTTAAAGGTACAACTCATTTGATGCAATTTAATTTTTGGTATTTTTTAAATTTATTTACCTCTATTTCGAAATAAAAATTTCGTAGATGGCTACATTCAACAACACAATTTCTAAATTCTGTGTCTGCCATACCCAGTAACTCTAGTTATATCGCGCTTGTCAAAAGACAACAAAAAGCTCGATATAGCTAAAAATGCGATATAACCGAGGTCATAAAAAGTAAGGATTTAATTAATATAAAATTAACTACATGTGCCTCAACATAAACATTAGTTTTTTTTTCATATTAAGATGCTTTTCTTAATAAAATCAAAAGAAAACTAGTCTTCTAATTTTTCTTTAATATTTTAAATATTTTGTTTTATGGTGGAGTATGAATCGAAGTAGCAGCTTGAGCTATAATGAACTAAGTGTGTGGAAAATATGCCTGTTTTGTTCATTGGTTAAGCAAAGAAGAAGCTGTTGAAAAAAAAAAAAAAACTACTGTGGTGTGAAATATAAAGCAACATTTTTGAAATGTATGTATATTTATAATTTTTTAGAGACAAAGGAAAAGTACAATATATCTGAATCAGCGCTATAACAAGGAGCAATGTAACAAGAGGATACTGTACTTGTAGATATTGTCAATCACTGTACACAATTTTTCTATTGTCAAGAAGGTAAAAAGTGAACAAGTCGGCGAACCAACTGAGGCATCTTTAAAGGAAAAATACCTTATTAAAACTAGATTATATGTATGTATGTATTGTATTTTTACACTAATTTAAAAAAAAAATGAGAAAGGAAAGTTACTTATTTCCACTTTGCATCATTAAAAAAGAGAGCAGCATTAACTCTTATTATTTGTTCTTTAGTTATCGGACAAATTCTAACTTTTGCCAGGTTTTTTAATTCTACTTTAGTGTGATGTAAAACTTGAGAAAGTTAGATGTTTTTCCTGTTTTTATTTTCAAAAGAATTTTTAGAATCATGATAAATAAAATTTTGAGTAAGACTTATTTCTTTTTCCCTCCCCGCTGATTCCTCCCTTATTTTATTCTCATCTATCAAATTTTGTCACTTTGTATAGTGAACACGTATACACCTTTTTTTTTGTGTGTTTTTGTGCAATAAACTCATTTTGCCATGCATTTAATTTATTTGAACATGGCATGTACTTTATGTATACTAGCTTTTTTCAAACAAAAATGCAGAATTTTTCTTTTAAAACCATAACACATTCATCAAAGCTGATTGTAAACATTCTAGCGACAAACTTTTGTAGCTGTTGCCAATATTTACATAGAAACAATTATTTTTTTCTAAAACTGTTAAGCAGGACCCAAGCTAAGCATTGGCCACCATGCCAAATGTGATAAAATCTTAAACTTGTTGAAAGGAACTTTAGTTTAAGCAAAAGTTTAGGCTAGGAGAAAATTTTGTTTCCCAATGCTCGAAAATATTCTAGCGACAAACTTTTGTAACTGTTGCCAATATTTACTTAGAAACAATTATTTATATCTAAAATTGTCAAGCAGGACCCAAGCTAAGAATTAGCCACCTTGCCAAATTGATAAAATCTTAAATTCGTTGAAAGGAACTCTGGTTTAAGCAAAAGTTTACGCAAAGAGAAAATTCTCCAAAATTTCCAGAGAGAGAATTTTTTCCCCAATGCTCGAAATTATGTCAAAAAATTGTTCAAAATTTCCCAAAATACCCCCCTCCCCTCCCGTGACAAATTTAGAATTCATTTGGAGTCCCTGCCGCCACAAAAATGCTAAGTTTGTAGTTGTCTCGATTTTCCTGATTAAAAAAAGGGTGAACTGCATTATTTCCTTTTAATTTTATTTTTATAAGTGTCTTATTTTTTACCATCTCTTTTTGATAATTTAGATAATATTGAAAATTTTCATGGATGT